>NW_026068248.1:62952-82764 GCF_014885135.2 Alexandromys fortis
CCATATTTATGTGTTTGTTATGGCAACATTACATGCCTCAGTACCAAAATAGTTGTCAGATTAGAGTGCCTACATGTGGAATCAGTGCTGCTTCAACATCAAAATTTAAGATGGACACAAACAATTCTGTAATGACAATTCACTATATTAATATAGATATTTACATACAAAATGCTCAATGTAAAGCAAGGAAGTTTGTAGTGTACTATGTATGTGAAAACACTGAAAATTTAAGATAATATATAGGCACGGCTGTTCTGAAGGATGTTCATTATATATACTAGTATGAATATATATGTGATGGAATAAATAGGATTGGAGAGAGAAAATGATGACAAAAGAATGAAATACAAGATAGAATAGGAGATTCCTCATAATGAAGGCTATGTGCTATGAACTAAAAAGTATGATTAAATTAGATCTCTGAGTCTTGAGGTCAGTATAACTGATAGATGTCTACAAACTAAAGGGATCTATTGTTGTATATTAACACTAACACATATGACAATGTCTTGTGACCTTTAGTTATTTTTATTCTATAAAGTGCATTTCTGTGTTGACCTCAGTGTCATATGAGTGATGCACAAAGAGTCAAGATAATTCAATGGCAATGAGGGTTTGGATTATAAAACTTAAACCTTAGTTTGCTTTTAGAAAAAAATTATGGAAGTGTAAACTTTTCAAAGACATTGTAATGGCAGACATTTATATTTAGGCACAAAAAGGAATTTCAGAGACAACTAGAGTTTCAATTCTAGAGCATCTAGCCCCCAAAGACAGATAAATGGTGCACAACATGGTTGTTAACATCATGACCACGAGTGAGAGTAGAAGAAGAAAGAAGGAAAGAAAGGGCATATCTGAAAAAAAGAGTTCTTTGGTGCAGAGAGAAAGTTCTTCCTGAGGTGTGTGGCAGTCAGAATACAGAGTAAGTCTGGTTAATCTTCTTTCCTCTAGTCATCTATTAAAATTTGTAAAGACTCACTCACAGACACGGGGGAAATACAGAGAATCATCAGGTCATAATATTTATTACATGGTGTTTGAGCAGTTTTCACTGTACAGATTATAAAAAGCCTGTCTTAATAGTCTGAAAATAGGAAATGCAACATTGGGATTTTAATAAATTAGTGGCTGAACCACAACACATCCCATACTCAGATAATGTGCATCTGTTCTTTTTTTCTTTTTTTTATTATTATTGCTGAACATAGTGGACAATGAGGACTACTGAGACCTCAAGAACAATGGCAATGGGTTTTTGATCCTACTGTACCTATTGGTTTCGTGGGAGCCTAGGCAGTTTCGTAGATGCTCACCTTACTAGACCTGGATGGAGGTGGGTGGTCCTTGAACACCTGTTTTTTTGACAAAAAATATCAAATGGAAAGAAGAATGCATATTTAACAAATGGTTCTGGCATAACTAGATATCAACATGTAGAAGAAAGAAAATAGACCCATATCTATCACCATGCACAAAACTGAAGTCCAAATGGATCAAAGACCTCAACATAAAGCCAGCCACACTGAATCTTATAGAAGAGAAAGTGGGAAGTACACTTGAACACATTGGCACAGGAGACAACTTCCTAAATATAACCCAAGCAGCACAGACACTGAGAGAAACAATTAATATGGGAACTCCTGAAACTGAAAAGCTTCTGTAAAGCAAAGGATATGGTCAACAAAACAAAATGACAGCCTACAGAATGGGAAAAGATCTTCACTAACCCACACCAGACAGAGGTCTGATCTCCAAATCATACAAAGATCTCAAAAAATTGGTCATCAAAAGAACACATAATCCAATAAAAAAAAAAAAGACAGCCTACAGAATGGGAAAAGATCTTCACTAACCCCACATCAGACAGAGGTCTGATCTCCAAAATATACAAAGAACTCAAAAACTTGGTCATCAAAAGAACACATATTCCAATAAAAAAAATGAAGTACAGACCAAAGCAGAGAACTCTCAACAGAGGAATCTAAAATGGCTGAAAGACACTTAAAGAAATGTTCAAGTTCCTTAGTCATCAGAGAAATGCAAATCAAAACAACTCTGAGATTCCATCTTACACCTGCAAGACTGGCCAAGATCAAAAACACTGACGACAATTTATGCTGGAGAGGTTGTACAGAAAAGGGAACACTTCTGCATTGCTGGTGGGAATGCAAGCTGGTACAGCCCTTTTGGGTGTCAGTGTGGTGATTTCTCAGAAAATTAGGAAACAACCTTCCTCAAGACCCAGTAATACCACTTTTGGGTATATACCCAAAGAATGCTCAATTGTGCCACAAGGACATGTACTCAATTATGTTCATAGCAGCATTGTTTGTTATAGCCAGAACCTGGAAACAACCTAAATGTCCCTCAAACAAAGAATGGATAAGGAAAATGTGGTACATTTACACAATGGAGTACTACACAGCAGAAAGAAATAACATCTTGAATTTTTCAGGAAAATGGATGGATCTAGAAAACATTTTGAGTGAGGTAACCCAGACACAGAAAGACAATTATCACATGTACTCATTCATAGGTGGTTTTTAAACATAAAGCAAAGAAAACCAGCCCACAACCCACAATGCCAGAGAACTTAGACAACAATGAGGACACTAAGAGATACTTACATAGATCTAATCTACATGGGAAGTAGAAAAAGACAAGATCTCCTGAGTAAATTGCGAGCATGGGGACCTTGGGGGAGGGTTGAAGGGCAAGGGGAGAGGCAGGGAGGGGAGCAGAGAAAAATGCACAGCTCAATAAAAATCAATAAATAAGGAAAAAACAAAAAAAATGTAAAAAAATGACTTGGGGAATGTATTTCAATAGCTCGTGTTAGCACTGTAGAAGGTTGTAGATAACAGTTCATTGTGTGATAGGAAAAAAATACGTAACTGTTCTCACACTTCAAGGAGAGAAGAAGATTCTTTTGGATCTGGTCCACAAAACAGCACTTTATTTTGAATACCATCCTTCTAAGTCACTTTTTTTTTTTTGCTTTTGACCTGAAAGGAAGGCATTCTGCATCCTGTATTTTGCATCCTACATCCTGATCCTGCATCCAACATCTAGCATTCTGCAACCTGAATCCTTAGAGCTGTTTTTCATCTCCTTCCTTGCTCTGCCTTCATGACCCAGATCTCCCTCAACAGTTTTTGCTCTGCTCTTTTGCTCTTTTGTTTCAAACTCCACAAAGAGAAATCCCTGTGGATCTCCAGCAGAATCCACCTTATCACATTTCCCAAATACTTTTTCAATATAGCTATGTGCAACGTCTTTGACAAGTAACTCTGTGATAAATTAGAGGCAGTATTACAATGTAGCAGCTGTACAGCCTCAGCATTTTGAAATTCCCGTGCCTTATCAATAAATGAAAACTTAAAAGAAGAAAACAAAGAAAAAAGAAAAATTAGATTGGAAGCTGCATTGGTCAGAGGAAGACTTCGGCATTAGATTAGGGGTTTATAGAGAAAAAGACTGCTTTTTCTACTTTTTTCACTTAAAGTTTTTTTTAATACAATATAGTTGCAACATATTCTTTTCCTTTCCTCAACCCAATTTTAAAAAATGGGATAATGAACTAAACAGTGAATTTTCAGATGATGACAAAATAAATGGCTGAGAAACACTTAAAAATGTTCAGTGTCCTCAGCCACCAGGGAAATGAAAATGAAAATGACTTTGACCAAATGGTCAGCCCTAAAAACATAAATACAAGTAACACTGTAAAGACTGAGTGCAAACTGGTTCAATCACTACAGAAATCTGTGTGGAGGTTCCTGGAGAAGTGAAAAATAATCCCACCACAAGAGCTAGCTATACCATGCTTGAGCATACATCCACATGACTCTACATCTTATTACAGAGATACTTGCTTGTCTGTGTTCATTTTTCCTCTACTCCTAATAGCCAGAAGTTGCAAACAGCCTAGATATCCATCAACTGACGAATGGGTAATGAAAATATGTTACATTATACAATGAACTATTATTCAGCTGTTAAGAAAAATTAAAATTATGAAATTTGTAGGTCAAAGCATGAAACTTGAAATAATCTTCCTGAGAGATATAAACCACACCCAGAAAGAAAAATATTGCATGTTTTCTTTTATATATGAATGTTTGATTTTAAGCTTTAGATAAGTGTGGTAGTGTTTCTTTTTCTATAAAAATAATTTTATCTATTTGTATGATATATTATGATCATATTCACCCCCATTACCCTGACTTATCCTCCTTCAACTCTTCACACCCCCTTCCCACATTTTCCTCCTCCTCCTTTCATGTTCTTTTTATTGTTCAGGTCTCATACAGGTAGCCAAAACCGCTGTGCAATCATCATTACAGTGGCCTTATCATATCCAGAGTACAATATTTCATAACAACTCCTCCTCATCCTCCAGCTCTTACAGTCTTCCTACTCTGTCCTTCTCAATGTTCCTTGAGTCTTTAGTGGAGTGTCTTGGACATTCCATTTGGGTACAACACTACACTATCACTTATCCTCAGAATTGTGAGGAGTTAGGAGTCTCTGCATTAACAGTTGTCCACCACAAAAATAACCTTTGGTGGCTGAGGATGATAGAAACAATAGTCTAATGGTATAAACACAGATATTTAGGAGGCAGTTTGGCTATATCTACATTTAGCATAACATCAGTGGTAAGCCCCACCCTCAGGGCCTGTGACCGCTCATCCGTAGATAGGCCTTTATCCAGATATACAATATTAGATATGTCCCTCCCATGAGTAGACCTCAAATCCAACCACAAAGTGGTTGATTACCTCCACAACCAACTATGTCACTATTACACCAAAGATACTTTTCTAAATAGGAACAAAGAGCCTAACATTTAAATGATTCCTTTCATATGTAAATATATAGACATACACACACAAACATACACATACCCCATCATGCAGTGCTTGCACCAACCTGCAGATCTGAGCTCCATACTAGGAGTGCACTTAAGATGGAAGGACCACATAAAGATGTTCTCAGATCTCTAGGCCTGTGCCTACACATATCCTGTACAGACATACACTAATTAATACATTTTTAAGGCTGGTACTAAAAGGGGATGCTATTGTTGTTGTTGTCTTTGCAAGCTCACTGGATTTTATTTTATTGGGAGTATAATAACAGCATATGCAAGATGTCAGGAAAGTTCCTAAATGATAATTGTGTGTGAAGATGCTAGTCAACTGACTTTAAATATTAAGAGAATTTTGTGCCCTTTGAATTTTACAGTTAACAGGGGTGCTTGTCTTAAAGACCAAAGAGAGAGCCGAGGTCAATTTCATTTTAAAGAGAATTATTGAATGCCTGTCCTTTGCATACTTAGAAATAATTTGAAAAGATTAGAAAACCCATGATCCCAGTTCTCAAAGATGTCATAGTCCAGGAACTGCCCAGACTATCAAAACTGAATCTACTATTGGTGTTGTGAAATCAGTCAAGCAACATACTGTCTATGCCATCTATTTAGGGACTAGAACTACATGCACTTTCCAAGTGCAGTAGCTAAGGCAAATATGTTGAGAATTTACTATGCCTCAAGTCCAATGGTGTGCCTTGTTTTGTTTTCACTGGAATTACAGGAAGTTGGTCCTTGGAAGAATAGGGTAGAAATTAGAGATATTTTTCTTTCGAATGAGGGATGTCTTTCCTATCTCTTGATGTCTGAAGATTTGTTGCTTGTAAAAATTGAACTGTAATTTATAGTTTCAGAGGGAGCCCCTAGCACATGGACAACATTACTTAATTGGTAAAATAAATCAAATAATACAATAATATTAATAGTCACTGCTTCAATTTGCAGATCACTTACTAGGTGCCAGGCTCCATGTTGATTTCAAATCCATTATCTTAATTTGTTCTCACAGAAATGTGATGAACTAAGTATTCAAACCCAACTTTTCTTTGAAAACTGGCATAAAAAAACAAATTTGGCTGCACTGAAAAATGTTGATCCAACAGTTAATGAAATTAAGGCAAATCCTTTGCAGTAGCACCATTACTTTCTTCCACAAGATAAGAAAGCATAAATATTAATCAAGATATAATATACCCTAATATGTGGTGATTATTTCTGATTAGTTCTTGAACTCTTGGTCACTGTTCCCCTTATTTTGTTGTCCAACTCACAGACTTTGTTGTCACTTCAAGTCCTATCTCAGGCTGGGTAGCATAGAAGATCCCACCAATACACCCTGGCATCATGCCTCTCTGAGCTTTACTTTTCCAGCACACCAAGCTACTTTGTATCTTCGGGCATGACATCTCTGTAATACTCACCTCTGATCTCCCACAAAGACTCAAATCTCCCATAAATGCCTTTTCTCCCATTTACTATTGGTCTGAAACAAAGAGCCTAGAGAGCCCGTGTTTGAAGCTCTTTTCCCCTTCTTTTATTTCTTTTCCTACCTAACCAGGATCATGGAACATATAGATTTAACAATGATTGTATCATCATCCCATGAAACTAGAAACACCACATTTGTAAGGTTTAGCCTCAGTTTTAGGTCCCTCCAGATATGGGATAACAGCATCCTTGTCTTGAACTATGGGAGAAAAAAGCAGCCCCTGAACTGTTAATACCTTTACCAGTGAAAATTTCCAGGGACATCTGAACCCTCTGGTCACTCAGCAATCCTTCACACGCCTCTAGTCCTCACTTCCTCCTTTTTCTTTCCACATGTACTTAAGTTTTATCATCACTTCCCTCAAATAAGGTCCTGATGCAGTCTATCTTCTCTTAAATCCTCAAAAGTTACTGAGATTATTATTTCCCAGAGGAAATTCAAGTCATGTCTAACTCTTTATCTTCAAATCTACAAACATCCTTTTGAGTTTTTCTAAATTTCACTTTGTATTTATATTCTATAGAATAGGGAATCAAAAAGAGAAAAATCCTTACATTCCAGATGCTCCATTTTTGCAATACTTTTGCTAATTTTCGAGAGTTCCACACAATGTACTTTGAGCATACTTAGCCCTCTCCTCCCATATTCATCCTCTCTAACGTACCACCCATTACCACTCAACTTTGAGATTTATTTTTCCACTTGATCCAGTTATTGTTCTCTAGCTAGTCTTAAAAATGGGGCCTGTCTAGTTGAGAGTCTTTGCACTTAGTGCTATCTACTGCAAGCAGAAGCTTCTCTAGTGAGGGTTGAGAGAATCTCCGATCTATAGAAATAGCAATAAGTCATTAGGAGTCATTTGATACTGTGTCCACTGACTAGAATTATAATATTGAGTTCTCTCTACGGCTCATTATGATCTATGAAGCAACATGTTCTTGGCCTACTTAACAGTGACAGGTATGGGTTCCATCTCATATGGGGAGTTGTCCTTAGATCCAGTTAGAACGCAGTTGGGTACTCCCATAACATTCATAGCTCTATTGTACCTAAGAGTATATCTTGTTGGGCCAGTCATTGGGAGAGATTGAGGCTTTATTTCCTCCTTCCAGTACATAACACCTCCTGCAATAAATTTTAGATGGTAGGGATGAAGATCTCAGGTGAGTACCAGCTTGAATTCTCTATGTTCTGTGACTCAAAATGTGGTAACTTTAACAATAGGGTGTTACCATCAAGTTCTAGAGGTGACCAGGAATTTATAATAGTCTGTAATACTTGGGAGTCTATATAATTCCACTGGACAACAACTTAAAAAGAGGTAACCCATTCCTGGCATTGGATTTTTATTTGCTAGTATGAGGATTCTAGTTAGGGCATTGCTCCCTAGACCCCAGGATAACTCATTTTTGTTCTGTCCAAACTCCTCTAGTCTTCCTTTTGACACCTACCTAACTTGCTTTTTAAAAATCTGTTCTTTTTCCTAAATCACTCCGCCAAGCTAGTTAGTTCTTCTACATCAGGTTGGGCTCTCTTCTTTAGAAATCTATTCTTTACATCATTGCCTACTTCATCTACTATTACAACTTTCACATCTTTTATATTTTAAAAGCTAGTAATGTATAACATGTATAAGAACCTTCTGTGGGGGAGTGGGTGGCTTATATTCAATTGCTTCCACCTCTTCTCATTCTCTTAACGCAGTATGATCTGGCTTTAATCATTCTACTCCACTATTGTTTGTTCACCAGGACTATTTGCTAGCTCCAATCTTAGCTTTATTTAGGCATATAATAAATTGGGCATATTTAAAATTTACATTTCAATGAAAATATCGCCTCAAACAGAATAATGTATATCTACTACCAACAAAAGCTTTATGAGTCCCCCTTTGTATACAAATGCCCTCTGGGCTGTCTCTAAGCAACCCTTGATCTGAATTTTGTTAGCATAGATTAGCTTGTATTTATAGAATCTTATGTAAATTGATTCTGGCAATATGTACTCCCTTTTAGAATTTTGACCTTTTACGCTCTGGGTGTTTGTAATTACTTCAGTTCAGTTTAGTTAATTTTGAAAAAAATCAGTGATAACAATTCATTGCCAGGCTCTTTAATAAATGAAAAGTCTCTAGTACATATTCACATACACCAGGTGTTGATTTTTCTTTTCTGAGACATTCCTTGTGAATTTCCATCTCCAGACATTAACTGTTGTCTTCATGTTATTCTCTACCAACCTCTCTTTACTATAGTTCTATTACTATTTTAGAAACTGTATAGCTATCCTGTAAGTAATGAGATGGTTCTTTCCCTTCTTAACAGACTAACTCTTTCAGCTTCCGACTGTATAAGAACACTACAAATATTCCATTTGCCTTTCCCTCCCTCCTTCAACATTCCCACTTGTCAACTGTACTTTTACTTCAACACTGATACTGTTTGCATTCCACTTTGTTAGCATAAGTATCCCTTTAGAAGATAAAAGGTTAGCATTAATGTTATTATGACTATTTAAAAGTTATATACTGACTAGTAAATTGTTGGTCTACTACTACATTTCCTTTTCTTTGACTCCAAGGTCTTTATGCATGATCTGCTCAGAGACACTGAAACATAATTCATTTTCTTACAGTCCCATCATTTGTTTATGTTCTTTTTGTCAATCTTGTTTCATTTGTCATTATTTTGAGAGTCACTCAATTTTGTACATAAACAGTTATGTATTAAATTTCTCAGGCAAATCTCATTATTAAAATATGAATGCATACAGTATTCAGATTATTTAAAATTGGGACTATTTAATCATGGCTGAAATGAATATTTGTGGGTTGTTCAAATATATACTTGGTTTTAGGGGCAAGTACATAAGAGAAAAAAATGAGTGGATTGTAAAGCAAATACTTGCTTAAATTTTATAAGAAAATGCTTATATATGTACCTACATATATGTGTGTATATATAGAAAACAGTAATAATTAAAGAAGATAGGGTCATGGATTTGAGAGAGTGGAGAACTATGGAGAGAGTTGTAGGATAAAAGGCAGCACTCATGCATGAAATTCTTAAAGATATTAATTTAGAAAACTAAATAAATAAAAACCAATTTGCTTCCCACATGACTGTAATTTTTCATATTGTGCTAAAAATAAAAGAGCTAACTGTTTACAATCCTCCCCAATAATCTATGGTCAGTCTTCTGCATTTTAGACAGATTAATGAGTGTGTAGTTGAAGGTCATTGTGGGCTTAATTTGCATTTCTTTAATGACTAATGATGTTAAGTATCTTTTCATGTGCAAATGTTTGTCATCTGTTTTACTTCTTTTATGAAATGTCTATTCTAATCTTTAGTCCATTTTTTAAAAAAACTTTATTGTGTCTTCTTATAATTATATAATATATAATAATAAAGAGTTAGAAGATCTTCACCAACCCTGCAACAGACAAAGGTCTGATCTCCAAAATATATAAAGAATTCTTTATACATTCTAAAAACAAGTTCTTTTATTAGATGCATGACTTGCAAATATTTTCTTCTTGTCTATGACTTGCCTTTTCATTTTCCTCCAATTATCTACTCTACCTTTCTCATTCAGATTTATTATATTATATTTAGAACATCTTTACCAAATGCAAGTTTACTTAGAGTTTCTATTGTGCATCTTGCTATAAGTTTTATACTTTTTGTATAAAGTGAGAAATAAGGACTGAAGTCCAGTAGTTTTGTACATGGTATTCTGTTTTTTCAGCACTATTTATTGAGAAAGATTTCCTCCATTTAGTTACTATGTTACCTTTGTCGAAAATCAATGGTCTTTGTATTTTTGGTTCTATTTTAGAGTTCCTCTTTCATTCCCTTAATATGTGTAACTATCTACAGCAATGCTATTTCGTCTTGATTATTGTATCTTCATAATAAATCATTAAGTCAAGTAGTTATTTGTTTCATATTTTGGTTGTTTTGACAAATATAGGTCCTTTGAATCACCATGTAAAATTTAGAATCAGCTTACCAAGATTTACAAACAAGCCTGCTAGGATTATGAATAAGATTGTTATGAATCTATAAATCAATTTTGGGAGAACTAGTAGCCTTCTGATCCATAAACATGATTTATCTTTTCATTTATTAAGATTTTTAAAATTTTCTCCCAGTGATGTTGTGTACAAGTTTTCTACATCATTTGTCAAATTTATTCTATTTATTTTGTATTGTTTGATGCTATTGGAAATGCTATTTTTAAAATTTCAATTTTCTTTTTTTATTGCTAGGATCCAACAGTTGATTTTTGAATATTTAACTTGTATCCTGCAACCTTGTTCAACTCACTTATTGATGCTTACATTTTTTTTAGGTCCCTTAAAAGCTTCTGCAATAATGATGCTGTAGTTTAGGAACAAAATATATTTTTTTTGTAAGCTGTATGTCTTTAATTTATTTTTATACCTCATCATATAGTCTCCAGTGGTGTAGGAGGTCCTTCTGTATTTGTGCTGCTTTCATTGGTTAATAAAGAAACTGCTTTGGGCTTGGTGATCAGGCAGAACTTAGGTAGGCAGGGAGACAAAACTGAATTCTGAGAGGAGGAAAGCAAAGTCAGAGAGCTGCCATGGAGACACCAGGTCAGACATGCTAAATCTTTCCCAATAAGCCATGACCTCATGGTGAACACAGATTGATAGAAATGGGTTAAATCAAGATGTGAGAGTTAGCGAATAGGAGGCTAGAGCTAATGGCCAAGCAGTGTTTTAATTAATACAGTTTCTGTGTGATTATTTAGGGTGTAAGCTACCTGGGTGGCCAGAACAAAGGGACCCCGCTCCCTGTAACACTCCAGTAAAATGGTGACAGGAGGAAGTGAGAGTGTGCATCCTTGCTTTATTCCCCCTCTTAATGGAAAAACAAAGAGTCTTTTAACGTTCAGCATACTAATTTTCAAGCATTCATATGTGCCTCTTGGGAGTTTGTGGGTGTTCTCTTTTATAGCAGCTATGCATAAAGTTGCTTAATTAGCACCTGAAATGGGTATTGAATTTTATGGCATTCATTTTCCTTGCACTAAGATAATAACAAGATTTATCATTTGTAGTTTCTGTTTTCCAAAATTTGTTTTTGCATTTAATTGGCTGTTTGTATGTGTGTCTATGTGGTGTAACTGAAGTTACAGGTGCTTGTAAGTCACCAGATGTGAGTACTAAGAACTGAACTTAGGACCTCTGGAAAAACAGCAAGTGCTCTTAACTTGACTAAGTCATTGTCTCCAGTCTCATTTTTAGTTACTTAATATGAAGAGATACTAATATTTGTGTTTGAATATAAATCCAAATTTGTGATTAAATTCCATTTAATTATGACATATCTTCTGACTATATTACTAGGGTGATTTGCCATCACTCACCAGATATTTTTGTGAATATATCTGTGAGTTGTTTTGATCTATAGTTTTCTTTAGTTGGAATGATTTTGACTGGTTTTGTTCTCAGGGTAATGTTGGTCAATAAGTTGACTTATAAAGTACTCTTTTATCTTTTTCATATTTACTACATTCTGAATTATCGTAATTAACAAAATCATACACATGATATCCATTTCAGCATTTTCATAAATAAATATGGCATGCACTCATCATGCCCATCCATTCTTCTCCCCTCTCTCTTCCTGCTTCCCTATGGCTCCCTTTCCAGTCTCTAATAATACCTCTTGTACTTTCAGATCATCCTTTTGTTTTTATTTCCATATATGAGAGGAAACAGTCAGGACTCTTTTGTAATTAACTTCAACATGATACTCTCCAGTTCCATCCATTTTCCTGCAAATGACAAGATCTTATTCTTCATGACTGAATAATACTGTTGTTTACAAACCATATTCTTTGTTCACCTATTGACTGGTGCAAAGCTGATTGGACATCTGGGCTATTGTGAATAGCGTCATGCTAAAAGGTATGCACATTACCACTTGAGCATGTGGCCTCATCTTTTAATTTCTTAGATTTCTGGAAATAAATTTGTACAGTTAGTATTATTTCTTTCTTCAGTGTTTACTAAGATGTACCAGAAAACTCATGCAGGACCAGACTTTCCTTTGTGGGAAGGTTTCAAGTACAAATTCAATACCTTCAATAGATTTGAGGAATTTCAAGATATTATCCTTCTTGGATGAGCTTTGTGACTGTAGGTCTGTAAGGAATTTGTCTATGCCATTGAAGCTACTGAAATATTTGGTGTAAAATATTTAAGTTGTCTGTTATTGCTTATTACCTACAGAATCTATTTTTTATTTATTTATGTTTTGTTTATTTTATTTTTTTAGTTGTTGCAAAAATTTTCCCATTTCCCTCCCCCTCCTCGCATACATTGCCCCCTCCCCCCACCCCCTCCTCCCCCCCCCTTCCCCACTCCATTCCCCCTCCCTCTTGAGAATGAAGAGCAGTCCAGGTTCCCTGCCCTGCAGGAAGTCTAAGGTCCTCCCACTTCTATCCAGGGCCAGGCAGAATAGGCTCGCACAAAGCCAGTTCATGCATTAGGATCGAAACCTAATGCCATTGTCCTTGGCTTCTCATCAGCCTTCATTGTCCGCCATGTTCAGAAAATCCAGTTTCATCCCATGCTTATTCAGTCCCAGTCCCGCTGGCCTTGGTGAGCTCCCAATAGATCAGTTCCACTGTCACAGTGGGTGGGTGCACCCCTCGTGGTCCTGACTTCCTTGCTCATGTTCTCCCTCCTTCTGCTCCTCATTTGGATCTTAAGAGCTCAGGCCGGTGCTCCAATTTGGGTTTCTGTCTGAATCTATAGTGCAATCATATCTCTCATTTCTTAAAGTAGTAATTTGTGTTTCCTCCCCTTGTTTTCTGAGCAGAAAACTGACTCGTTTCATTCATTTACTCAGACTAAATAGATTTGTGTTTCATTGTTTCATATTCCATTGATTTTTGTCTTTAATCTTTATTATTTCTTTTCTTATCTTTACTTTTGGTTTAACAAGCCTTTATTTAGCAGTTTTTTAGAATGAAAATTTCAACATTGCATGAGATCTTTCTTCTTTGATATATAACATTTTATCATATACATTACCCTCTAAGCAACCTACAAATATAGCTTCCTGATATATTAATTTCATTCAGTTCAAAATATCAACTTTTCCTTTTTAATTATTTACTTGATCCCTGAGTTATAATGTATTGTATGCTCTTTAAACATTGGGGGATTTTTCAAATGTATTTCTGTTACTTATTTTTAATTCAATTGTATTCTTGTCAGAGAGCATATTAGCATGACTTTAATATTCATAAAATATCCAAGGGACTGGAGAGATGGATCAGTGGTTAAGAGCACTTGTTATTCTTACAAGAACCTGCACTAAATCTCCAGTCCTCAAATGGTAGCTTCCAACCATCCATAACTCCAGTTCCAGTGGATCCAATACCCTTGTCTGACCTTCAAAGGCACCAGGCATGCACATGGTATACAAACATACATGTAAGCAAAATATTAATACATACAAAATAAAATAAATATAAAACTTTCAAACTTGTTTTGTGTAGCATAGTATGATCAACTATGATAAGTGTTCTGTGTGCACTTAAATATATGTATTCTGATACTTTTGTGTATAGTGTTCTACTAATATTGTTTAGGTCAATTTTACTTGCACTTTTCTTGTCTCTAAACTTACTATCTATTTGTTCTATAAGCTGAGAGATGGGTATTGAAATCTCAAACTGTAATTGCAGAGTTTTCTAAGCTCTATTTTTATTTTCATCATGTATGTTTTTGGAGGGATGAAAGCATCCTACTTTTAGTTGGGGCTGTCCTAACACTCACCGAAATCTGCTTCAGCCTCCAAAGTACAAGGATAATGAGAGTGAGCTGCCACACATCAAATGTTTTTGAAACTCTATTATTAAATTAATTATATATATAAATGTTGTCATGTGTACTTGATGAACTGAAGTCTTTAATGTTATTAAATGACTGTTATTGGCATGAAGTTTACTTTTCATATTGCCATACTATTTTTCCTTTACATATTGTTAGCATATTGTTTCCTGGTGTGTTCTGATTTAATTTTTTTTTTTTTTTGGTTTTTTTCGAGACAGGGTTTCTCTGTGGTTTTGGAGCCTGTCCTGGAACTAGCTCTTGTAGACCAGGCTGGTCTCGAACTCACAGAGCCTGCCTCTGCCTCCCAAGTGCTGGGATTAAAGGTGTGCGCCACCACCGCCCGGCCTGATTAAATTTTTAAGGAAAAATCTGGTCTCATTCATATACTGATTTCTGTGCAACAGCTTCTTTTAAGATTTTATTTTTACAACTGATTTTAAGAAACTGGATTACAATATGCTTTGGTATCATTTTTCAAGCTTTTTATGCTTGGGACATGTTGCAATTCTTAGACACTGGGATTCATATTTTTTATCTAATTGGGAAAATATTCAGCCATTATTCCTTCCAATATTTTTCTGTCCTCCTTCCTATTTTGAGGATTTTATGTTAATTAGGCTGATTAAAACTGTATCACAGCTTACTAACAATATGCTAATGTTTTTCCTATTTTCATTCTATCTTTAATTTTCAACAGTTTCTTGCTCTATTCTGCATTTCTGTCATTCTGTATAACACATTCTGGTTTTATTCTGCTTCTTTCAGCTCTATGAAGTAGTTCCAGGCACCCAGAGTAACAGCTTCTTACTCTGAGCCACCAAAGTACATTATACTGTTTAGTATACTCTTTTCTAAATATTAGTTTATGTCACTTTCCCTTGTATACTTTGGCCTTTCTCAGTTCTTAATTATTACTTTAGTCATTCCCAAATCACTTAAATTTTAACACAATGTTTAGTCTATGAAAAGTGCTTAGTAAGTACTTATTAATATATGCAATTTTACCTAGTATATAAGATTGGTATCAGCTATGATAAGATTCAAATTCAGATTTTCAGAATTTAAATCCTTGTTTGAACCATTATATGATGCTATCTTAAGTTAAATCCAATTTCTCTAAAGTTCATGCATTTTTCTCTAATTTTTCCATATGTATTTTATTTTATAGTATTAGGCTTTGAAATATGGAAATCTATTCAAGGTACATATTTTTATTTTTAAAGATAGTTCCTGAAACATCACATATTCTACAACAAAGGCAGCAATACGTTGTTCCTTCAGCAAGAAGCAGCATATCTTCTACCTCTTTGAGTCCAGGTTGTACCTGTGACTGATTTGGCCAAAGAAATACAATATAATTAATGTTGTGACAGTTCTTGGAATAGAGCCTAGCTGGTCTAGCAATTGCCGTTTCCTACTTATCGAAAGCTAGCCAATGTATGACTAACCTGTAACTACCAACACTTGGAAAGCTTGGATGATTTTTGAAAGGCCTCAAAAGATAAAACACCATATTGATAAGGAGGGCTGAAAACAAAGAGAAGGAGATACACATGAAATGGGAGGGTAAGGTGTGAGGGCTTGACATGACAAACATGTAGGTGAAGAAATCAGTTTGAAAATAGGCAGTCTGGCCCCAACTCTTGGCTGACTTCATATGAATCAGGTAAAACACCAGTTTAGCTTTAGGTTGCTAAATTTTGAATGGTTTATTATACAACAATATATAACCAGAATGGAGAAGAGAGCCGTGTGACAAACCTGTCTATCGTCATGGAAAGTTCAGAGCAAAATGCTTTCCCTTAAATCCCAAAATACTGAAACAAGGAAGTCAAAATATAGGTTGTAAAGAAAGGAAAGGTCAAATAAAAAGAGGTCTGGCTAATGTTTTCTATCAGAAAATAGCCATCATCAGCATGTTATTCTGTGGCATGGTTAAATCAGAACAGAAATGACTTGTAAACAGGTAGGAAAGAAAAGATTGCTTCTCAACAGTACATATGTCAAAAAGTAAGAAAAGGCAGCTACTATTTTGGAGGGTAAGAATATTCCCCAGAGACATAAGAAAAAGGAATAATTCATTAAACATAACAGGTAGCATTTAGCAAGCATTAATGAAAAATGGCACAACTGAGTCCAACCCAAATTTGTATTAAAGCAACCAGAATGACCAGAGAGAAGGTAACTTGAGTGACAATAGTTTTTCAGAGAGAAAAAAACTATTAAAATCCCATTATTAGAAGTGTAAAATTTCAAAGAAGACAGAGAGCCCATTTCTGTTCAGAAAACGCCTGTAAGGCTGCCTTCAATTCTGTGAGGAGTGAGGAAATGTTGGCGTTCTAAACATGTGGCATAGAACCGATGACCTTTCAGGTTCCTGTCAACCTGGAGAGTCTCAAAATCTAGATGTAGAGCCATTCTTGGATTTTTAAGGTCTGAGTTCCTCAGTACCCTGTCCCAGCCTGCATCCCCTATAGTTCTGGTCTTCAAATGTATCTGGATAGTGCCCTGACAAGATCTGGAAAGGCAAAGTCTCCAGGGAGAGCTGCTTCTGGGCTTTCTCGGGGTAAGATTTGATTTAGGAAAGCTGTCCTGTAAGGTCCGCAGGGTAGACACCATGGTGGGTCTCGTTAGGAAGGGCCTCCTGTCTCACGACCAGGAAGGGTTTCTAAAATCCCTGTTAGAGAAAAGCAGCAGGTCTGAGGTCAGGGTCAGAGGGACATGACATCACCAAAATTTTGCTGTGTACTTTGCTTTGTGAAGTATGACTCATCATAATTAAATTTTGAACTAGATTAACTATAATTCCTGCATTTATTAAGTGATCAGGGTTTAAAACCATTGTGAAGAGGATGAGCTGTTCATTCTGATAATGTAATTAACTACACAACAGAGCTAATATTTTACTTTAGGGAAGAGTAATTTCTGAATAATGATGCATTTTATTCCCCAAATCCCTGCAGCAGTGGGTCAACTTTTTGGTGAGACGGTCAAAGAGAAGGGTAAAATCAGAAAATCGAAATGTTTGGAGGTAAATTAGTATAAATCCTCCAGAGTTAGGCTGCTGCCTTGGAGCCCGTTCCCAAGTCCTACGTCTCTGTTTCCTCGGGCACACATGTATCTTGGAAGTCTCCAACAGCATTTGTCATTGGGAAGACATTTCTGAAAACACTCATCTCCATTGGCCAGAATCCCACTTAAAGAAGTAAGGGATAATGTCAACATGCCCCCAGTTCTTCGCCTGTTTTGCACTAGCGTTTCCTGTGTAGGATCTATGTGAAGAAAAACATGGGCTTGGAGTGGTCACAAAATGCTTTTTAGAAGGGGTGTTGTTTTTTCTTATTTAATTTTTAAAAGAATTTTATACATGAATACTATATCTACATAATTTTACTTCTCCCTAACTCCCTTCCAAGTACTCCCAGGTCCCCTCCACTTCTTCCTAATTTTAAGACCTCTTAATTGGGACCAGAGAGATGACTCGGTAGTTAAGAGCACTGGCTGCTCTTTCAGTGGACCCAGAGTTCAATTCCCAATAACTACATGGCAGCTCACAGCTGTCTGTAACTCCAGCTCCAGGGGATCTGGCATCCTCACACAGACATATATGCAGGTATAACACCAATGTGTGTTAAAAATAGATCTTTAAAAAGAATCAAAAAAACTTCTTAATTATTATTGTTACAAATGTAGACACACACAAATACAAATTGCTGAGTCAATTTCCTGTTTCTTAGTATGTATACCAATTTAGTGCTAAGCACTTGGTGTTAGGTAACTGTCAGAGGGCTTGTGCCTGAAGAAGACTGACTTTCTTTCTCCCAGCAGAAATCAATTGCATATAGCATTTTATTTAGGGGTATGGCCTTGTAAGATGTCCCTCATCTGCACTGCCATGTCAACTGGTGTCAATGTGCAGGTCTTGTTTAGGTGACCATACTGTTGAGACTTCATGGGTGCGGCTCCTTGTCCTGGTCCTCTGGTTCTCACAAGTTTTTTTGTCCTCTCTGGAAGAGGTATTCATTGATGAGTACTGGCTCAAAGCTTCATGAAAATTGTGGCACATGACTCAGAGTCCAGGTAATAAGTTAAATCAGTTTAGGAATTCCAACGAGATGTTAGCAGTGATTATATATATATATATACTGATATCTTTGGCCAATATTAAAGAAACAGGAACTTTAGGATTTGATTGATTGATTATTTAGCGAACAGTGAGTGGGGGAGAAATTGGGGTAAATTTCCAAGTGCCTAATTTTACTCATAAGCTGCGCG
Source organism: Alexandromys fortis (assembly GCF_014885135.2). Classification (NCBI taxonomy): domain Eukaryota; kingdom Metazoa; phylum Chordata; class Mammalia; order Rodentia; family Cricetidae; genus Alexandromys; species Alexandromys fortis. The sequence goes on from NW_026068248.1 coordinate 81,481, forward strand.
ATGGTAAAGTTAAGTGGGAAAAGTATACATTGAGTGGTCTGGAATGTTTTGATAGGAATGTTTCTGAGGTGCAGTTATTTGTGAAGCATCAGAATAGAAATGGCAAACAGGTGACTTCCTCTCTGGGCCTTGAACTACAAAGAGAGGAGATGTAGACTCATAGGCAATGAGCGTAGTAGCTGCAGACAGGAGTGGGAACAAAACGGTTCAGAAATGGCATGTTTAAATTAGACTTTGATAGACGAGAAAGAATTTAACTCACACCTATCAATGAGTGAGCTAAGGAACAGACAAGAAAGAGAAGGAACAACAATTGATACCCATGACTTTATCTGTGGAGAACTTAGCATCACTGAAGCAAAAGGCAGAGAGAAAGACCTCCTAAAGATGCCAACTAACATTTTAAAAACAGATCGACTGGGAGAGAGGCTGAGAAAGACACTAGAGATTTCAAGCTACACACAAGTATAGGTGAATCTGGGGAGAGTTCGAGGCCAAGATTTTAGTGAAAATAAAAGAGAGAAGTGTTTCCTCCTAAAGCAGTTTGCTATTACTACTCACCCTTCAAACGAAGCTGGCTTATCCCTTTCTGGTGCCCATGTAGATATCACCTTCTTTTCCTTGATCTCCTGATTTCATGGAGAAACAGCCATACTATGTGCCTTTTCCAAATGCTTCCCCAAGCAGCCCCTTCTGCTGGATGCTGAGAAAGACGGAAGCTGAGTCTGGGCCCACAGTATTAGACTTTTACCACTGTCTAGCCCAAAGCATATCTTCTCATTTTTTTCCTTTCTTGTGTACAATCCCAGCGCCATCCAAATAAAATTATCCCCGGACTCTCATCTAATGTATCTGGTGTTTTCCTTCGGTTCCTACGTCATCCTGCTCTCTTTTCCTGGCAGCTCTCCTCCCCGATTCATTTTCTATGTCTTTAATTTCTACTGAGTCTTCATAGATTGATCTCACACACCATGAAGTCATTTCCAAAATATCAGAATCTTACCTTTATACTACCAAAGCATTTTTCTCTCTTAGGACAGAAATCCTATTTTATTTAATATGTATTAAAAGTAAGCCATATTTGTTTGTAGCTTTTCTCTTAGGCTAAGGATGTGTTCTTTAAAGGCTTGAACCATGACCTACCCTTTCTTGTATCATATATACCATACTAAGAACAGTATTTGACATAGAAAAATGCTCATTAATAGCTTATGGTATAGAGGAGTTAGTGGATAAGGCCAGAAAAAGTGATGTGTGGAAGAATCCAGTGCTGTTCATATATAT
>NW_026068248.1:83968-137385 GCF_014885135.2 Alexandromys fortis
CTTTCTTTCTTTCTTTCTTTCTTTCTTTCTTTCTTTCTTTCTTTCTTTCTTTCTTTCTTTCTTTCTTTCTTTTTTTCTTTCTTATTCTTTTTCATTTTAAAAACAGGGTCTTACTCTGTAGCCCAGGCTGGTTGGTAACTTGCTAGGTAGACCAGGGTGGCCTCAAACTCATGGCAACCCTCCTGCCTCAGCCTCCAAAGTGCTGGGATTTAATGGCCAGGTTAAATTCAGGTTTTTAAAAGCACAAAGTACTAAAAACTAAAAAAAAAAGTTTGGCACTAGAACTCAGTTTAACTTATCTCAATATTTATCCATATTGTCACATGAAAATATTGAGTTTTCATCCTACTGAGCATGAATATTCATATATTTCTAACAAAAATATGAACGTGTTTGATTATATGAGCTATGTCACTATCTGTTAAATGTATTAAATGGTAAAAACAAATGTGAATGCTTATCTTGATAACACCCTGTAGGCAGAGTCTGAGCTAGTGTGGAATTACTGTATAAAGTCCATCTTCAACACCGTTCATTGTCACAATTCTGAAGTGTTTCTGGCTCCAAGAGTTTTTGATAAGGTGTTTCAGTATCTTAGATCTTAGAATGAGGTGCTGGTGGAGAATCTACTCAAGTTGTACAGGGGCAGAAGATGCTTCAGTGTGTAAAGAGTAGACACTGAAGTCTTGAGAGAGAGCTTGCTGAAACTCAGAAAAAGAAACCTAGTTTGATCCCTTAACCATTAGTCTCAAGGTCATGAAGAAGACTGCAAACAGAAGTTAGCAGACTTGGGGAGGGGGGAGACAGAACTGCAGTGGAGACAGAATAATTTGGGAGTAGAGAAAACAAGTACAATTCTAGACAATAGCAGGTACATTGGTGTCACTGACCTCAGTTGGCTGACTGCTATTTGATACAGGTTTGGTTCAGGCTGGCTCTAAATCACTGTAGACAGATACAGAGACACAAAGAGAGCCTTGAACCCCATTTCCAGAAGTGTGAGAGGATGAGTAGCCTGAGACAAAGCTATCTTTGACTTTTTCTTACCTCTGTTTTAAAGCTTTCTCTTAAAATATGCTGCACAGAATGAAAAAAGCACATAAATCATCGGTGTACAGCTTATTAAGAGAAAAACCAGTGTTATCTGTTACCCAACTGGAAAACAGAATATTACTGCTGGTCATTGTGGTGCAGGTCTGTAATCTCAGAGTCTCCATGAGTTTGAGAACAGGCTAGGCTACTTTTTGGCTTCAAGGCTGGCCAGACAAGAGCTGTATAGCAAGCCAGGCAGCCAGGATGAACAAGCGGGCCCTCCTCCTACACCATGCCTCAACCATAACAACAGAAATAGAATATCAATATTCCTGGTTCCCCAATTATGCCAGCTTTCCTAACCTTAATCCCTCTATTCCCTTCTAAAAGCTGAAAACTATTCTTTTGGCATGAAGCACTTTGTTGCTTTTTATACTTATACACACCTTACATCCTTAAACATTATAAGTTCACCTGTCACTCACCTTTATGCAATCATTCAGTATGTACTTCTTGGTATGTTGATTTTTCCACTCAACATTATATCAGTGAGATTCATCCATATCGTCGCATGAAACTTCTATTGTTCTGTCTTGTTGTATAATACTCCTTTTGTGACTATAACACTATCGATCTATCCATTCTAGTAGACATGGGAAGCTAGATACTTCCAGCTGGAGCTATTTGGATTGACATCACTCTGAATATTTTTGTTTTTCTTTTGGTGCACATGCGCCTGTATTTGTTAGGAGTGGGATAACGGAGTCATAACATGTGCACATGTTCCATTTTGGTAGCTGTTGCCAGTTTTCCAAAGTGTGTACCAATTTACACCCTTTCATTGTGCCAAACCCTTATCAACACTGTTTTCAGATTTTGAAATTTTAATCATTCTGGTGGGTGTACAGTGGTATCTCACTGTGGTTTTAATGTGCAGCTCTCTGGTGACTAATAAGGTTGAGCTTCTTTTCATATATTCATTGGCTTTTTCCAGATTTGCTTTCATACAGTTCCTATTTAAGCCTTCCATGCTTCTTTTCCTATATTGTTCTTTTCCTTATTAAGTTGTAGGAGTTCTTTATGGATTTTATAGGACATTATTTGATATAAATAAATGATAGCAAGCCCCTGCCTCAACCACAGGTAAATTCCCAGTACAGTGGCTTCTCAGTTCATACTTGAGTCTCATACCTATCTCACTAATTTTCATTAGACTTCCTGAGCCAAAATGGTGCCCATTTTGTTAAGCCCTTGAAAAGTTCACCAAGACACAAGGGAAGGGGACACTTTACGAAGGCTGCGAAGCTGTTTCCTCTACATTTCCTTCCTTTTCATATTTCTCCTTCCCTCCAATCATCCTTCCTAACGTTTCCTCCCTTCTTTCAAACCTTGCCTTCTCTGTTGGGGGTGGCTTATTATTCATGGCATTAATGATAATGACCTTTGACCAGTCATGGTGCCAAGACTTTAGATTTTCCAGAAAGCTTTCCTTCTGGGGAAAAAAAAAAACTTAGTGGTCATATGGCTTTCTCTTGAATAAGAAGGAACTGGAAGCTCAGAGAAATCAAAGGACTTGTCCAAGGTCCTGCTTCAAATTTGGTGTCCCAGCTAGGACTAGATCTAAGGTCTCTTGCATGCATGCCATAGATTTTCCCACTCCACTATGCTAAGAAAGTCCAAGACACACAGCTTCATGTTGACTGAAATATTTCCCCCCTCTGAAAGAAAGTGTTGCCTGTGTCTGTGTAACAACGTAATCGGTAGAGACCATGGCTCATGTCTGTCTGGACCCAGGTTGAGAGATCACATCACCTCTGCTACTTTCCCATCTCCTGGCTGTCAAAGCCTGAAGGACAACAAATGGCTTGAGTAATGAGATGAGTTAAGATAGTGTCTCCCACGCTGAATTATGTGCTAGTTCCAGGACTACAGGATTCTGCCACAATCCATTTACACAAGAAATTAAATTGAAGATCACAATGTAATATTCATATATTAAATCCTGGCGGACAATCAAAGTAATTAAGGCCAAATGCTCTGAATCATCCTGTGGCATTGTGAACATTCTATTGCTGGGTTTTTAGAAGGACTGATTTCTACAACCAATTATCTTGGAAATCATTATAGCTCCTTTGGAATGTGAATAATTTGAAAGCCATCTTAGTGTACAGTAATACTTGAATCCTCTCACCTCAGTGAAAAAAAAATCTTTTAGTTAGGGGTGTTAGAAAGGCAAAGAAAGTAATTTCCAAGGGAGGAGAATTAGAGGATAGGAACCTCGCTTTCTTTGCTTTGTTTTACAAAAGGAGTGGATGTATTTCATCCTAAATCAAAACAGTTAAAAGTGAAGCAGGCTCCTGGGCTAATGTCAGCCACAGAATGATCTGCTTGCTGTATTTAAGAACACATTCTACTGTTTTCAAAGAAGGACATGAAGGAATGGGGATTGTTCTTCTTTAGCCCCTACGTGATGTATATAAGGTTGACTTTCATAATTCTCTCACCCTACCCCATCAAAAGTTCCCTTGTCTCTTAGAGTCTCTCCAGAATCTCTTCTACCTCATTGATAGTCTTTGTTCTTCTATTTTTTCCCAAATCTCTCTTAAAGCACTCATTGTGAAGCCCTAAAGTTATGTCTTGGTACATAAACCTTTCACAGGCAGAGGTGTATCTGAATCTTTCCAGGGTTCCCACATTTGAGTGTTTGAGTCAGTGAAGGTGTTTGGTACATGGCTAATGGATACAAGAAATGTGTGACTGTTCAGCAATGTGCCCAAACCTCTTACTATTTGGGAATGATGGAGTTAATGTCATGGCAGCATCAAATAAAGAATTTGTTCCTTTATCTTTCAGTAAATGTTCAGATACTCTCCCAGAACAATGTTCTCAAACCATTACCAACAAATGAAACCTTGTCACTAAGACTGTAACTAAAATATAAAAAAAAAATTTAGCTAACTTGTACTTTTGTGAGCTGTACTTACAAAGCAAATTATTTCACCTGAACTAATTACAAGACTTCTGTGAAACCTGAGTACTGCATAAAAAAGACTCTGATTCAACTGTTTTGCCCAGGGGAAAAATTAAAAGTGTACATATACAGAAATATCCTTACCAAACTACTTCGTCTCATAAATATTTATCCATAGCCTAAGTTTGTTTATGCTAAGCAGCATTAATATTATGTGGTTTTCCCTCAACTACTGCTCCCCTTCACTACACCACAATTTTGACTCCCAGAGGTAGGTACAGAGAAAGCAGTCTTCGCAGAATGAATTAATGAATGAATGAATGAGATTTAAGGAGGCATAATTGCTAAGCGATGTTACACATCATCAAAGTAGAGTTTAATGCTTTGCTTCTTTATGTAAACAGCAGGCCACAGCACTCAGACTACCCTGATCCTTCCCGCCAAATACTATTTCTTTTGAAAATGCAGTTGTCTCACACTTCCACGTGCCCAGCACAAGCCAGAAAGGGTGGTGCAGCCTGCATGTCAGAACGTGCCAGATGGACACATGAACAACCATCTGTGACTTATCTGGAATGGGTTTTGGAGGCTATATGTTTCACGCTGTCAGGTGTCTATCAGTCGGTATAGGAAACTGTGCCAAAATATTGATATTAAACAAAATCAATAAACTGGGGCCACAGTTAAATATTTATCGGGGCATAGAGTGATATCATCTTTGCCCAGAAAATCCAGTTTCCGTACAATTACTGTAGGTTTAGATTTGAATGACTTAGTTCTTAGTCATAGAATCCCAAAATGTCAGACCTGGGAGCACTCTTAGAATTCATCTGGCCCTGATTACCTCTGAGGTTTTCCAGAAGCACTTGGTAGATAAGGAGATGGATGACTCTTCTGTTATTCCATCTGGGGTGTGGGTCCCATATTTTGGTCTCCTCGACTTACAGAAACTGTAGAGGTCTGTGATATATAGTGGAGAAAGCACTAGACTTGGAGTAGAAGTCAATACAGGTTAAAATTCTGTCTTAGCCACAGGGCTGGAAATCCTATCACTTACATCCACGCTTGAAGAGGCCTTTTGGATAGTCATTCAAACTGGTGGTGTTGGGGGACATCTGTTCCCAAGGAAGGGTGACAGTAGCTAACAGACTGTTAGCAGGAGTGAGTTTATTTAAATAAATCACATTGTAACCAATTGTTACAAAGCTCAAAGGAAAATTCTGAGGGAAGTAGAGAGAAACCAATGTCTGGCATTAGAAAATTTCCTGAATGCAGAAGGGAGGAGCTGATCTAAGGAGGAGTTGATCTAAGCGTGCTCCTACCCTGGCTTCCTATTGCTTACATATGACCAGCGTTTCCTGAGTCTCTGTCATCTTCTGCAGTAGTGTATCTCTACTTCTCAGTTTCTGTTTGGGTCTGAGGGTGGACTGGCTTTGTTGATGAGGTCACATTGGGACAATGTCTTGTACCTTTTGGCACCTATATATCTGGATGGCTATCTTTCATGTGCCTATTTGCCTCAGAATGAATGAGTTTCTGTATATGAGAATGAGAGGGAAGGGGTAGCAGAGGGAGAGAGAGAGAGAGAGAGAGAGAGAGAGAGAGAGAGAGAGAGAGAGAGAGGAGGGAGAGACAGAGAGGGAAGGAGAGACAGAGAGGGAGAAAGAGAGAGGACATCTCATCTTTGGTCCTTAGGATCTAAATTAAATCTCCCAAGTCATATTTGTTGTCTTATTCTAGTTCCGAAAAAGGTTTAACTGCATAGTATGCCATATTGCTCCATGGTTAAGTATACAACATCAGTTTCACATCCTTCATTTCTACATATCCAGTGATGAGGTGCTGCCCTGGTAGAACATATAAAGACTGGTTTGGGTGCAGAGTTAGTTGGGTTGAAATACTAATATTATTTGATGTTCAGTCTTTTGACTCCAGGACTTGTTATTTACCCTTTCTGTGCTCTGTAAACAATAGTTTCCATCCCTACTTTGCCTCCTGCCCAGTATTCAAAAAAGATGGCGTGTACATGTTATTACAGTGATAGAGTAGACACAGGTCAGGAATTGTCATTAATGAGATAATTAATTTGGCTTGGAATAATATAATTCAGGTCCTGTCCTTGTTGTGCAGATTGTTTTTAATCACTGTGTTCACTGTTGCAGAGCCCCAGGATATGACTTTGAGTTATGTAGCTAACACTTGTTAATGACATAACAATCTATGGGAAGAAGAGCTTAGAAAGCCTGGCCCAATGTAGCTGGCTTGGCTAGTAAAAAGCACAGGCACACCCTGCATCAAGTTAGTAATAAGATTGTCAGGGCAATAATGTGGGGCAAGGGGAGAGAAGAATGAGACAAAGTGGATTTTCAAGTAGTTTGGGCAAGGTGTGTTTGTGCATATATATTCATTCATATGCAGAAAAAACAGGTACTTTAATTATAAGTCTTGTTATTTCATAATAATCCTTGACAACTTCCAAAGTATTCTCATAGCCACCATCCTTAAGGTCAGAAAACAGTACCTCTGCTTTACAAGACCACATGAAATAGAACTGGAAATGCATCTCAATCTCAACCTTTGCCCTTCGTCCTCTTTTCTCACCAATATCTTCTGTCACTAAGCCTTAGGGTCATGAGGACAGTTTTGGAAACCAAGTCTCAGATTGCAAAGCACCTTGTACAAAGGATAAAGTCTGGGACTTTAATTTTGGGCTGACTTTTTTTTTTTAACAATTTCATTGTTTACTAACATAAATGGTGCCCATCATACAATATCTGAAATGAGTAGAAAACCTGAGTATAGAAAAGAAAATCAATTTCATTCACATGCAGTCTCCCAAGGGTAACTCAATACTGGATCTATAGTTCCTTTTAGACTCTTTTTGTCTGTGAAATTTCAACTACTTTATTTTGTGAGACATAAAATTATGTATAGCAGTATAGCTTTTTCTGCACTGTGAACTGTATAGTTCTCTCCTCTACTAGACGGTAAAGGTTTCCCCAAATTCATGTGGCATTCCAATTTCTGTATTCTTAGCGATGTCCCTTTGGCCTTTCCGAGCTGAAGGCAGGATACTTTGTGATTCTAAAGGTAAAAGGACTTTGGAAATCACAGCATGTGACTGATGAAGAGAGTCTCTAGTGCAAAGCTGTAGACTGAATTAGTCAGCGGTAATTCCGGCTCCTTTTCTAGAAGTCCCTTTTCCAGTCACTAGACACTGATATTTTGTAGAACTTCTCCACTGAGCACTCTTATGAGCAATCTGGTTATTCCACTCCCTCACACTCCTTCCTACTCCATCTTATTTTTTTTTGTATCAAATGAGCAGGCAACACTGAAACAACAACATATATGGGAGTTAGGATTTGATGATATGGCTGACATGGAGGGCTGACTGAGAAGCCAAGGACAATGGCACTGGGTTTTGATTCTACTCCATGTACTGGCTTTGTGAGAACTTAGTCTGTCTTGATGCTCACCTTCCTAGACCTGGATGGAGGGGGGAGGACCTTGGACTTCCCACAAGGCAGGAAACTGGCTGCTCTTTGGACTGGAGAGGGAGAGGAAGGGGGAATGGGGGGAGAGGGAGAGAAATGGGAGGAGGGGAGGAGGTGAAAATTTGTAATAATAATAATAAAAAGAAAAAATAAATATCATGGAAAAAATTTTAAAAAAGATTTTATATGATAAATAATTGCTTAGAAAAACACGTGTGGAGGAAGATTGCTATTTCACCAGGACAAGGGGTGAAGGAATTGAGATCACTGATTTTTAATGCACATACTTTGGTGAATTTCTTTTCCACCCAACTTTTATTGAAGTTTATTTAACAAATCAACAGTATGTTTTTTTTCCAGTGTACAGTGTGGTCTTCTAATATATACATTAAAAAATGATTAACTCAGGCTGGTTAGCATATCCATCACCTCACACTCCAATTTTCAAATTGCTGAGACCATGTAAAACCCCTTTCAGCAATCTTAATTGTAAGCTGTTACTGCTACAGCCACCCTGCCGTGCAACAGACTCCTTAAACTTAAGCCTCTTGTCTAACCAAACGTTTGGACTTTTGACAAAAGACCTCCCTTCTCCTATCTTTGAAAATATTCTTTTTGAATCTGGGAAGTTAAAAAAATAATCTTTTCTAGAACTAAAGCTCTGTGTGGTCTGAACAATGCGGCACAAGCATGTGGGAGTATGGTTCACTTTCTCCTCTTTCTGGGGGCGATATATTCATTTAACATTTCCCCCTGCCGAGAGACTCACGGTTCTTCTGACTCATCAAGCTGCCACCTGCCGACCCCTCTGCCTTCTGTACCCTGATAGCTGCTCTGTATATAAACTTGGTTTTGTACCAGTGAGTTTCCAAATCCTGGTAATGGTTATTGCATTTCACAGAGGTCAATCAGTGCACCAACCTATGAGATTGTTTTGAATCCTAACTATCACTTCCAATTTGTTAGCTGAATCCTTTGGGTTCCCAGCATCCTCACCCTTAGACAGCATGACATCTGCCTTGATTTTCACATGAGCTGATAGAAAAGACTGGTGATTGATTGAAATTGATATATTTCATGACCTGTCATAAGAGACCATGATCCACATTATTGGCAGCCACATGCTAGCAAGGTGGCTCACCTGTAGTCTGTATTTCTTCATCTGTTCTACAAACGACTCACAAGGGCCCAAGTCAAAAGCCTTGTTAAAATCTAGATGCATCATGCCTACAGCATTCTCCTGATCTATAAGTCGTGTAACCTTATCAGAAGAGTAAATTCAGTTAGTTTTGCCATCACTTGTTTTCCTAAAGGCTCTACTTAGTGTTATTACTAAAAGAGATTTGATTTGATCCCAGTTGTGCTTTCATTTTAGACATATTTACTGTGTTTCTCTACCTGCTCAGTGTCCTTCTCTGCCCCTCCAAGGCTTACCTGGCGGCTGGAGGTAATTAGATATATAAATTCATGCAAAAGCACTAATGGAAAACAGGAGCTTATATATACTTCAGCAAGAAAGCTGTCCCAAGGGTAGAAATATTGGTGTTTTTGTGAATTTTGAGTTCCTAACCTTCAGCGTTGCAGCATGGTAGACCACATATTTGGGCCACAGAAGGATTTTGAAGTTGTGAAGCTTCGCCTTAGATTGTGTATTTCACTTCAGAATGCCTAGTCCAACAGTATAAAAGCTGGTTGAGATGTATAAACTTTGGTCAGATTAATTTCAGTGTGTGGTGGTTTTTAATTTTCAAATGTAGCAAAGTTAATTAAAAGAAGATTTTGATGCTATTTATACAACAGAATGAAATTACCGCTGCATTTGCCATGAGCCATAGTGATGGAAGTGTGTTTGTTTCTTATAGACCTGTGACCACAAATTCCTATCAACTTTATGGGTTAACACATTGGACATATATCATCTCAGCCCGGAGGCCAGAAGTCTAATGTAAACTTAACTGAGAATTGACAAAGCTAACTTCCCTCTGAAGGGTCCAGGGGAGAATTGCGTTCTTTGCCTCTTCTAGCTTCTCGTGGTGGTGGGCATGCCTTAGTTTGTGGCTGCATCACTCCAAGCTCTGTCTCCACAACTGCATTGCCTTTTCCTCTTCATCTCTAATTTCCCTCCGACTCATTATTGTAAGGGCATTTTTAACGGAAGCAAGACAATCCAAGCTAATCTTCCCATCTCAAGATCCTTAAGTTATATCTGCAATGTCCCATAGAATGCCACAGTCACAGATTCTGGGGAGTGAATACACAGTTTTGTGAGGAAGGGGCATATTTAGGCTGTCACAAGGACCTATACTAAATGATTAATGCATTCCCTTGCCAAGCTCTCCTTAGTCCCTTTAGTTTGCCTTCAGGGTGAGCTAGGACAGAGGAAAGCAGTCTTGCAGATGAAGCCACTATCCTTCCTTTATTCTTTTGGTCCCTTGTTGGTATGTCGACTTGTGGATGTGTTCATGTACATTCCAAGTCTGCTGGGAAGTAGCCTGGTATAACCCACTCCCAAAATTTATCTTTGCAAGTTTTCACTCATTTGGGTGGCTTTCAGCCTTCACAGCATAATTGCTGACGCAAGTTGAAACTTTGATGGGGAAGGGTGAGATGGGGGAAGATTGATTGGCTCACCAATAACATTTGTCTTTTGGCCTGGCAGTGAGCACAGAGGAGCCATTTATGCAATCTAATTATTACGTCAATTGGGGGATGGAGTAATGTTTCCCAGATGCCATTTGGCACCTGGGGAGCTACCATTCAGCATGCTCATATAGGAAACATTAATATGGATCATTGATTGGATTCATTGATCCCATACCCTCCCGTTCCCCTTTGGACTTTCTTATTTTGCTTTACCTCTCTTAACTACCATGTTCAGACAGGGAACTCACATTGATTAGATGCCTTTTACAATTAAGTGTGCTTAAGAAATGATGTACAGTTCTGAATTGCTCTCACTTTTCCTGACCTTGTATCATTCAAAATATCAGGGGCCAGTAAGACAGACATTTGGGCTATAAAAGATATCTGAAACAGGTGGGGCAGGGAGCAATGAGCAAAGCTGCTATCGTAAACTCTGTCCTGAGTCTAGGAAATAGCTGTTCAGAGATTTTACTGGCCCTTAATGGTGTTGCAACAGTTCCTTAGTGCTCAAGCGTTATAAGCCCCCAATCAGATTTATGTCTATTTTTCTTTTCATTAGTACCAAAATAATCTGTTGGGATCAGTTTCAACTGATTGCAGGCTGCTACAGCCGGAGAGAAAAGAATCTGATGATTCCTGAGGAAGTTCATTATTTTCCATTTCTTCTTTGTCCTTTAACAAATACTTCTTTCTCTTTGCTCAGTGACAAAGCATTTCATTATCAACTGGAGACAACACTTCAAATGAGGCTAAGCCCATGGAGGAGGACGTGGCTAGTTAAATTCCTACTAACGACTGAATTCTCTTATATCATTTATTAGATTAAGAAAGGACTTCACTGTCTTGTGTCTAACTCCTCATTACAAGGAAGAGAACTGAGAAATAACTCATCCAAGATCTCTTTTGCTGCAAATTCTTTTCTGAAACAAAGTTTAAATTGAGAGCATCTTAAGAACATTGGAGGCAGACTTCTCTGACCAGTTTTTAACCAAAGATCAGTCCTGATGTATTTCAAAAACCTCCATATAAGCAAGCCACTGAACCAGTCACTGAAAGAATTAAAGATGGTCTATCACCAAGAACCAAAACACACACTTTCCTTGGCTCTGGCCTGGTTATACTTCCCCCAAATCCATAGGTACTAGTTTTCTGTCCACTTAGTATCTAGCATAGTGCCTATCTCATGGAAAGCAATCAGCAAAAGTTTCCCGAATGACCGAATCTCTTCAGAAACCCTGAAGGCTTCCCATGGCCCCATTCATGCTCTTACCCTGCTCAATGTGTATACATTGCTTAGAAAGCTTCCAAGTTTACCTATTTTGTCTAGCACAGGACTGAGAATTCTATCAGTGGTCAGAGCTGCAAATTACTCCGACAGAGTAACTTACAATGGAACCCATAACCCCAGCATTCCATGAAGCGTAACCAGAGGTACCCAGAGGAAGCAAATATTTTAGAAGAGAAGACCATGCATTCGATCTGTCTTTGGAGTCCAGCTACATCAACTTCTATCACTATGTATTATGAGCAGCTTCAATGGGGGATGCAGGTGCTCAGTAGGGACTAGCACAGCTCTTACTCTCTTAGGGGGAAATCCTCTGGCTGTAGGCACACAGGGCATGAATACAGAAAACACTAGAGTTTTAAATAGACACCTTGAACATTTACAACTTGTGGGCAGGAAGAAAAAGCCATGTAACCTGTCAAGACCTGCCTTTAGCCTAACAGCATTCACTCCCACCAGTGCTACTTCCTTGTCTTTTCCTTTGCTGATATGCCTGCACTCACCTGCAGGGGCTGGGCAAGCACACAGGCATGCATACCTCTCACCCGGCTGCCTCAGTTAGATCAAACTGCTTATGTCTCCTGGGTTCTTGGCAGAAGCTTTCAGTCAGGGATGCCAGTGGAGAGACAGGATAGCCCTTGAGGCAGGACTACTTTCAGATCCAGATGAAAGCAAGATCCCACAGCTAAACCCACTCCCGTTTGCTTATGGCTTGGCATTGGCTGACAGTCCAGGGAGACTCCTGTTAGCCTGAACCAATGAAAAGGAGCCAAAGATAAAAATCTCTCAAGCCATTAAAGAGATACGTCCACCTATGATTGGCCTCAAAATCATTCACCTCCAGGTTCTCTCATTGGCTTAGAATAGGAGGCAGGCAGCCAGGTCATCCTCTGCTGAGCAGGCACGTACGTAGGCATGCAACTGGGCACAGCCTGCTGCTCGGCACTCAGGGGAGAGGCAGAAAGAGGAGGAGGTATCAAGATGCTCACTCTGTTTAATTGATGACATCTTGGGAACCCACCCACTTCTCCTTTCTGTGCCTCTCCCCTTAGGCCGGGCCTGCTCACTCTTCTGGTCCATTCCCCAAAGGACTTCGATTCCCAGGTATGGTGGTGACTGGCAACGCAGGGTAAGATGTAGCTTTTTCTTGGAGTTATTTGCATTGTCATAGGGCATTACTAAAATTTGAAAGGAAGTAGTGGTCCAAAGAAGTCATAGGTCTATTGGATTTGGGTGCCAGAGGGAACTTTGGTATAGTTCCCATTTTACAGATGGGTAAGAGAACTGAGGTGAACTCTGAGAGTTAATGTAAGTTGCCCCAGTGCATATAGCTGATTAGTGGCAGGTTTCTCGACACAAGGGAGAGCAGTTTGGATGCATCACAAATGAGCAAGCTGTATATTTCATGTACATTTCTAGTTTTCTTCATCTCGTTGATGTTTTTTGCCCCTGGGGAATTTCTAGTTCCACTGGAGGAGGTCTTCAGATCCCAATGTAGCTTACTTACTTTGCTCTACTTTTAGCAGTGCCTTCAGTAGAAGGGGACTTGTGCCCTGGGCTTTTTCTCATTGGTTCATTGGTGCTCTCTTCTTGTGACTATCAAGACACAGTAGAGAATTTGAGTGTGACAAGGTTCTGAAGTCATCTAACCAACTACATATCTAAGAAGTTGTCCAACTGGGGACTCTGCCAGTCACATTATGATTTGAGAGCCATCACTGTTCCATATGCAGCAAAGCCAAGTTCTAAATAGCATAAGGTCTGAGCTGAAGCTATTCTATTAACACGACTGATTCACTTTTTCTTGCATCTATTTTCGAGATCCCCTTCAAGTAAGAAAACTGATTTTATTCAATCATATGGAAGATGAGCCTTTGAAGAGTCCCCAGACTAGCCGTGGGTAGACTTCTAGTATCAACAACAAAAAGAATTAAAGGCTATTTTTTAGTGTGGCTTTACCCTTTCTCTCCCCCCGTTTATCCTTTAAAGGACAATGTAAGCACTTTCTTGTCCATGAGCCTTACTTTCTACCCACATCAATCTCTTCCGCCTTAGAGTTCTAACTGTCTTTCCTGTCAATCTTCCTAAATAAAATTTAATTATATTCCATTTGGCATTTCTCACGATTGGATCCTGTATATATGTCTTGTCTTCTTACTCAGACTAGATTCCATAAAGGCCGGGTACACATTCTATTTTAAGATACAGATACCACTGTATCTGGTGGACATTCAAATTGCACTCGCTTTAGTATTAGCAGGAGAAATGCTGCAAATATACTCGAGAGTCTAGAACTCAAAACACAAAACTCTATGATCAAAATTTGATGAAAGGAGTGGAAACAAAAGCAAGCAAGAGGAAATGTTCTGAAATATGTAAGAAAGGGAATGATAGCTGAGTTTAAACTTTCATATATTTATCTGCTTGCTTAAACTTTTAACAAGGATTTTAACAATTATTTTATGAAAATAATAAACATACATGCTATTTTCAAAGGAATCACGGATTTGTTGGGCCTCAAAAGTAGAACAGGAAGAGGTGGTGGGCTAATCTAAGTCCTGTTTTCTATTTTAAGGTTGAAGAGCTTGGGTCACTGCTGTGGGAGGAACCAAACTTGTGATTTGCCATTTCTGCCCTCTAGAAACAACCTTGTGTCCCAAATCTTTGAAGCTAAACCTTCTAGCTTCTAAAATGGCTTTCCCCTCCAGACATTGTTCTGAGAGGAGTTGTATGACATTCTCTTACTGGGGTTTCCCATGATTCACTGGTTCTTTTGGTGGGAAAACTTGGCAATTTAACTTAGATTTATGCTCTACTCCCTTATGAATCTCTTTTAGGACCTTTGATTTGCCTCTAGACCATACCAGAACAATAGAACATAGTATTCTTATCCCCAAGGGGCTGGAAGTAACTATTTCCCTCTATGTTGAACTAACCACATGAACTTACTGAGCTCTGGGTATTGCTGTGAAGGGAGTCTTAAAGTGACTACTACTTGATACCATTGCTAAGCCTGGCTGAGAGTAATATTTAAACAAGAGCATCTGAAAGTGATTCATGTAGCTCATGCTTTACTTTCACACTGCACCCAACAGAATAGTTCCAAGTGCGTGCAATGCCAACATATCTCTTCTAGTTAGTCCTACCCTACCCGCAGCCAGAAAAAAAGACTTGTATTTTTTCATGTGTGGCTACTGATTGAGTACCAGACGTGGCCATAAGAACCAGAGCAGGCCATTTGTTATCTGATAGCAGTTTTACATGGGGTAGTTTTCTCTAATAGTGTTCTTCTTGCCAGCAATGAAATTTCATTACTCACAATTGGGCCCTCTTAGTTAGATCTATTAAAACTTGTTCAATGTGCATTTCTCACTTATTTGGAAAGATAGTCATATGTAGTGAATGCATTGTATCTATATGCATCTCTATCCTCTTTATCTGTTTTTTTTTTTAAAACAGGGGGTTGCTACTACAATTTCTCTTTCTTTCTTTCTTTCTTTCTTTCTTTCTTTCTTTCTTTCTTTCTTTCTTTCTTTTTTTCTTTCTTATTCTTTTTCATTTTAAAAACAGGGTCTTACTCTGTAGCCCAGGCTGGTTGGTAACTTGCTAGGTAGACCAGGGTGGCCTCAAACTCATGGCAACCCTCCTGCCTCAGCCTCCAAAGTGCTGGGATTTAATGGCCAGGTTAAATTCAGGTTTTTAAAAGCACAAAGTACTAAAAACTAAAAAAAAAAGTTTGGCACTAGAACTCAGTTTAACTTATCTCAATATTTATCCATATTGTCACATGAAAATATTGAGTTTTCATCCTACTGAGCATGAATATTCATATATTTCTAACAAAAATATGAACGTGTTTGATTATATGAGCTATGTCACTATCTGTTAAATGTATTAAATGGTAAAAACAAATGTGAATGCTTATCTTGATAACACCCTGTAGGCAGAGTCTGAGCTAGTGTGGAATTACTGTATAAAGTCCATCTTCAACACCGTTCATTGTCACAATTCTGAAGTGTTTCTGGCTCCAAGAGTTTTTGATAAGGTGTTTCAGTATCTTAGATCTTAGAATGAGGTGCTGGTGGAGAATCTACTCAAGTTGTACAGGGGCAGAAGATGCTTCAGTGTGTAAAGAGTAGACACTGAAGTCTTGAGAGAGAGCTTGCTGAAACTCAGAAAAAGAAACCTAGTTTGATCCCTTAACCATTAGTCTCAAGGTCATGAAGAAGACTGCAAACAGAAGTTAGCAGACTTGGGGAGGGGGGAGACAGAACTGCAGTGGAGACAGAATAATTTGGGAGTAGAGAAAACAAGTACAATTCTAGACAATAGCAGGTACATTGGTGTCACTGACCTCAGTTGGCTGACTGCTATTTGATACAGGTTTGGTTCAGGCTGGCTCTAAATCACTGTAGACAGATACAGAGACACAAAGAGAGCCTTGAACCCCATTTCCAGAAGTGTGAGAGGATGAGTAGCCTGAGACAAAGCTATCTTTGACTTTTTCTTACCTCTGTTTTAAAGCTTTCTCTTAAAATATGCTGCACAGAATGAAAAAAGCACATAAATCATCGGTGTACAGCTTATTAAGAGAAAAACCAGTGTTATCTGTTACCCAACTGGAAAACAGAATATTACTGCTGGTCATTGTGGTGCAGGTCTGTAATCTCAGAGTCTCCATGAGTTTGAGAACAGGCTAGGCTACTTTTTGGCTTCAAGGCTGGCCAGACAAGAGCTGTATAGCAAGCCAGGCAGCCAGGATGAACAAGCGGGCCCTCCTCCTACACCATGCCTCAACCATAACAACAGAAATAGAATATCAATATTCCTGGTTCCCCAATTATGCCAGCTTTCCTAACCTTAATCCCTCTATTCCCTTCTAAAAGCTGAAAACTATTCTTTTGGCATGAAGCACTTTGTTGCTTTTTATACTTATACACACCTTACATCCTTAAACATTATAAGTTCACCTGTCACTCACCTTTATGCAATCATTCAGTATGTACTTCTTGGTATGTTGATTTTTCCACTCAACATTATATCAGTGAGATTCATCCATATCGTCGCATGAAACTTCTATTGTTCTGTCTTGTTGTATAATACTCCTTTTGTGACTATAACACTATCGATCTATCCATTCTAGTAGACATGGGAAGCTAGATACTTCCAGCTGGAGCTATTTGGATTGACATCACTCTGAATATTTTTGTTTTTCTTTTGGTGCACATGCGCCTGTATTTGTTAGGAGTGGGATAACGGAGTCATAACATGTGCACATGTTCCATTTTGGTAGCTGTTGCCAGTTTTCCAAAGTGTGTACCAATTTACACCCTTTCATTGTGCCAAACCCTTATCAACACTGTTTTCAGATTTTGAAATTTTAATCATTCTGGTGGGTGTACAGTGGTATCTCACTGTGGTTTTAATGTGCAGCTCTCTGGTGACTAATAAGGTTGAGCTTCTTTTCATATATTCATTGGCTTTTTCCAGATTTGCTTTCATACAGTTCCTATTTAAGCCTTCCATGCTTCTTTTCCTATATTGTTCTTTTCCTTATTAAGTTGTAGGAGTTCTTTATGGATTTTATAGGACATTATTTGATATAAATAAATGATAGCAAGCCCCTGCCTCAACCACAGGTAAATTCCCAGTACAGTGGCTTCTCAGTTCATACTTGAGTCTCATACCTATCTCACTAATTTTCATTAGACTTCCTGAGCCAAAATGGTGCCCATTTTGTTAAGCCCTTGAAAAGTTCACCAAGACACAAGGGAAGGGGACACTTTACGAAGGCTGCGAAGCTGTTTCCTCTACATTTCCTTCCTTTTCATATTTCTCCTTCCCTCCAATCATCCTTCCTAACGTTTCCTCCCTTCTTTCAAACCTTGCCTTCTCTGTTGGGGGTGGCTTATTATTCATGGCATTAATGATAATGACCTTTGACCAGTCATGGTGCCAAGACTTTAGATTTTCCAGAAAGCTTTCCTTCTGGGGAAAAAAAAAAACTTAGTGGTCATATGGCTTTCTCTTGAATAAGAAGGAACTGGAAGCTCAGAGAAATCAAAGGACTTGTCCAAGGTCCTGCTTCAAATTTGGTGTCCCAGCTAGGACTAGATCTAAGGTCTCTTGCATGCATGCCATAGATTTTCCCACTCCACTATGCTAAGAAAGTCCAAGACACACAGCTTCATGTTGACTGAAATATTTCCCCCCTCTGAAAGAAAGTGTTGCCTGTGTCTGTGTAACAACGTAATCGGTAGAGACCATGGCTCATGTCTGTCTGGACCCAGGTTGAGAGATCACATCACCTCTGCTACTTTCCCATCTCCTGGCTGTCAAAGCCTGAAGGACAACAAATGGCTTGAGTAATGAGATGAGTTAAGATAGTGTCTCCCACGCTGAATTATGTGCTAGTTCCAGGACTACAGGATTCTGCCACAATCCATTTACACAAGAAATTAAATTGAAGATCACAATGTAATATTCATATATTAAATCCTGGCGGACAATCAAAGTAATTAAGGCCAAATGCTCTGAATCATCCTGTGGCATTGTGAACATTCTATTGCTGGGTTTTTAGAAGGACTGATTTCTACAACCAATTATCTTGGAAATCATTATAGCTCCTTTGGAATGTGAATAATTTGAAAGCCATCTTAGTGTACAGTAATACTTGAATCCTCTCACCTCAGTGAAAAAAAAATCTTTTAGTTAGGGGTGTTAGAAAGGCAAAGAAAGTAATTTCCAAGGGAGGAGAATTAGAGGATAGGAACCTCGCTTTCTTTGCTTTGTTTTACAAAAGGAGTGGATGTATTTCATCCTAAATCAAAACAGTTAAAAGTGAAGCAGGCTCCTGGGCTAATGTCAGCCACAGAATGATCTGCTTGCTGTATTTAAGAACACATTCTACTGTTTTCAAAGAAGGACATGAAGGAATGGGGATTGTTCTTCTTTAGCCCCTACGTGATGTATATAAGGTTGACTTTCATAATTCTCTCACCCTACCCCATCAAAAGTTCCCTTGTCTCTTAGAGTCTCTCCAGAATCTCTTCTACCTCATTGATAGTCTTTGTTCTTCTATTTTTTCCCAAATCTCTCTTAAAGCACTCATTGTGAAGCCCTAAAGTTATGTCTTGGTACATAAACCTTTCACAGGCAGAGGTGTATCTGAATCTTTCCAGGGTTCCCACATTTGAGTGTTTGAGTCAGTGAAGGTGTTTGGTACATGGCTAATGGATACAAGAAATGTGTGACTGTTCAGCAATGTGCCCAAACCTCTTACTATTTGGGAATGATGGAGTTAATGTCATGGCAGCATCAAATAAAGAATTTGTTCCTTTATCTTTCAGTAAATGTTCAGATACTCTCCCAGAACAATGTTCTCAAACCATTACCAACAAATGAAACCTTGTCACTAAGACTGTAACTAAAATATAAAAAAAAAATTTAGCTAACTTGTACTTTTGTGAGCTGTACTTACAAAGCAAATTATTTCACCTGAACTAATTACAAGACTTCTGTGAAACCTGAGTACTGCATAAAAAAGACTCTGATTCAACTGTTTTGCCCAGGGGAAAAATTAAAAGTGTACATATACAGAAATATCCTTACCAAACTACTTCGTCTCATAAATATTTATCCATAGCCTAAGTTTGTTTATGCTAAGCAGCATTAATATTATGTGGTTTTCCCTCAACTACTGCTCCCCTTCACTACACCACAATTTTGACTCCCAGAGGTAGGTACAGAGAAAGCAGTCTTCGCAGAATGAATTAATGAATGAATGAATGAGATTTAAGGAGGCATAATTGCTAAGCGATGTTACACATCATCAAAGTAGAGTTTAATGCTTTGCTTCTTTATGTAAACAGCAGGCCACAGCACTCAGACTACCCTGATCCTTCCCGCCAAATACTATTTCTTTTGAAAATGCAGTTGTCTCACACTTCCACGTGCCCAGCACAAGCCAGAAAGGGTGGTGCAGCCTGCATGTCAGAACGTGCCAGATGGACACATGAACAACCATCTGTGACTTATCTGGAATGGGTTTTGGAGGCTATATGTTTCACGCTGTCAGGTGTCTATCAGTCGGTATAGGAAACTGTGCCAAAATATTGATATTAAACAAAATCAATAAACTGGGGCCACAGTTAAATATTTATCGGGGCATAGAGTGATATCATCTTTGCCCAGAAAATCCAGTTTCCGTACAATTACTGTAGGTTTAGATTTGAATGACTTAGTTCTTAGTCATAGAATCCCAAAATGTCAGACCTGGGAGCACTCTTAGAATTCATCTGGCCCTGATTACCTCTGAGGTTTTCCAGAAGCACTTGGTAGATAAGGAGATGGATGACTCTTCTGTTATTCCATCTGGGGTGTGGGTCCCATATTTTGGTCTCCTCGACTTACAGAAACTGTAGAGGTCTGTGATATATAGTGGAGAAAGCACTAGACTTGGAGTAGAAGTCAATACAGGTTAAAATTCTGTCTTAGCCACAGGGCTGGAAATCCTATCACTTACATCCACGCTTGAAGAGGCCTTTTGGATAGTCATTCAAACTGGTGGTGTTGGGGGACATCTGTTCCCAAGGAAGGGTGACAGTAGCTAACAGACTGTTAGCAGGAGTGAGTTTATTTAAATAAATCACATTGTAACCAATTGTTACAAAGCTCAAAGGAAAATTCTGAGGGAAGTAGAGAGAAACCAATGTCTGGCATTAGAAAATTTCCTGAATGCAGAAGGGAGGAGCTGATCTAAGGAGGAGTTGATCTAAGCGTGCTCCTACCCTGGCTTCCTATTGCTTACATATGACCAGCGTTTCCTGAGTCTCTGTCATCTTCTGCAGTAGTGTATCTCTACTTCTCAGTTTCTGTTTGGGTCTGAGGGTGGACTGGCTTTGTTGATGAGGTCACATTGGGACAATGTCTTGTACCTTTTGGCACCTATATATCTGGATGGCTATCTTTCATGTGCCTATTTGCCTCAGAATGAATGAGTTTCTGTATATGAGAATGAGAGGGAAGGGGTAGCAGAGGGAGAGAGAGAGAGAGAGAGAGAGAGAGAGAGAGAGAGAGAGAGATCCTTTTCTGTATGTGTAGACCTTTGTGTCTATATAAATGGTTAATCCCAGTTTTATTTCTGCTTTTACTGCTTTTCCTTACAAGAGCAGTGAAGACTTGATGGAAGTCAGGGAGAATTTTATGTAATATTTTAAGGGATTTTTTATTTTATGTGTATGAATTTTATGTGTATGAATGTGCCTGCATGTTTATATATGAACCATTTGCATGCCTGGTGCCCATGGAGTCCAGAACAGAGCATCAGACCTCCTGTAACTGTAGTTACAGATGTTTGGGAACTTCCATTGGGTAGTGGGAACTGAACATGGTTCCCCTGGAAAAGCAGCAGGTACTCTTAACTGCTGAGCCATCTTTCCAAACACAAGGGAGAGAACCGTCTATACAATAGTGGAGACCTAACCATTTTTAAGATCAGTCCTGGGCATCACATAAAAATTTATATGTGCCCTGCAATCAAAGGGGGAAAAGAAGAACCAAATGGGGAAAAACACTTTTCATCCCTCTAAAGATGTTTCTTCTTCCATATATCTCCGGGTCCTTCAATTACTATTTTCACCATCTCTTATCTCCATGCCTTTTCTTTTTATGGTATCTTTATATTTGATGATTCTATTTTTTCTATTTATCTTTTCCCTATTTTTCTAGTTTCTTATCTTTCTCTTCTTCAGATACTGCTTGCTTTTCTTCCAGACTTACATTTTCATATATAAACTCATTTTCTTCCCATACTCCACCATCATTACAAAATTTCTTTCTGAGACTGTTCTTTTTTTCCTTTTAATTCCTCTTGAGTCTTCTTTTAGGACTTCTCTTTCACTTTAATCCCCGCATTATTCATGGTTTTGTTCCTGTTGTGTTTCATTTTATTTATTTTTCTTATCTTTTTGCTCTTTATTTTATCCTTATCTTCCACTCTTCTCTTAGGAATATTATGTTAAGGTGTGTTACTTTTGTTTATGTTGTATTTGTTTAACTCTGTGAAGCTGTGATACTTTGCCTGTCTAGAACACCTGATGGTTCACCTGAACAGCCAACAGTGAGACAGGAAAAAGGATAGGCAGGGCTGGCAGACAGACAGAATAATAGGAGAAATCTGAGAGAAGGGATTCTGAGTAGTAGCCCAAGAAAGAGGAGGACATCAGAGGCCAGTCATCCAGCTACACAGCAATCCACCGAGTAAGAGTAAGATTTACAGAAAAGAAAAACCCAGAGACAAAAGGTAGATGGGATAACATGAGTTAAAGAAAAGCAGGCAACAAACAAACCAAGCTAAGGTCGGATGTTTATAACTAAGAATTCGCCTCCATGTGTGGTTCATTTGGGAGCTGGGTGGCAGGCCCCCCAAAAGGAGCCAAAAGAGCAAATAACATCATATTACTTCACTATTCCTTTACTTTTGTTTCTTTTTGCTGTCCATTCCTTTCATCTCTCTTTGAGGAGTTTTTAAGTATATCAGAATGCCAGGCTCAAACATGCTTCAAACATCAGGAGAGGTCAGGAATTACTCATGTGTACCCTGAGCTTAGCTGTGGGTGGGTAAGTTCATTGCCTATCTTCTCACAGGTGGGTGGCATTGTTGCTGCTCTGGGAACCTAAGCTCTCCGTGCTTATTCCCTGCCCCCAAGGAACCCATCTGCACAGTCATTGTGTGACTCTAGTCATTGCTTGCATTCCCTGCAAGTCCCTTGCAGAGCGATGAGCCCCCAGGTGCCATGGGAGAATTCATCAGCGTCCGACAGGGCTAACGATTTACTCCTGAGAAATAATCCATGGCCGGATAATGGATCACCCACTACTCCCCGAGACCATTTGTCTTGGCACTTAAATGGCACCAGAATCCAGGGACAGAGCCAGGACTCTATCCCAGGTTCATTGGTAGATGTATAGGCTGGAATAATAATGTTAAAGATTATGATAAGAACACTTTGCATTTGTGTGGTGCTTTTAAGATCCACAAATTTGGAGATTAACCTTTCTTGAACTGTGAATCTCACTACACTGGACCCTGTTTGCAGATTCAGAAACAGGGGACTTTAAGTGACTCCCTGGAGTCCTCCAGCTAGATACTGGCAAAAAATGAGAGGAAAATTATGTTCTGACTTCTTGAGACTGTTCATCTGACTACTACATGGCTTCCCAATCCTTGGATCTTACTATTTGTATATGAGAAAAGAAACCAGTATCAAGCTAGTGGTTTATGAACGTGAACAGGTTTGAATCTTGACTCTGTATTAGCTATCTGTGTGGTCTTTGGCAGTTGCTTAGTCACTCAGAACCTCAATGTCCTTCTCCATGAAATGGGGATCTTAATAAACCTTCTTCATAGGACTGCTGTGGGGACAAACAGAAATGATTCATTTAAAATGTTTATTGTAGTTTCGGGCTCATTGTAAAATCTTCATAAGTGTTAGATATGGTTATTACTACTGTCTATCTCTTTGCAAGATTCTAAACAAACTCATACAAATGCATGAGAAAATTGGTCTGGAGGAGGGGAGGAGATAATTGATGAGCCAGCTTCTACAGTGTCCCTGAAGCCATCTATGGGGGAAGGGACTTGGGAGACTGAATTATAATGGTGGGAGGAGCTAAGGCTTCTGCAGGCTCTGGGAACAGGAAAAGGAAAGGAAGAAGGCTGGGGGCTTGCATTTAAAACCTCGACAATGTTTGAGATCCTAAATGTGCAACAGCGTCAGTTGCTGACTTTAAATTACACTCGCCTAAAATTCTTCTCTGGCCTTAGTTGTCCCTTTTTCCCTGAGTTGGTTCCCATTTCCCCAGACTGGACAGGATGCTGTTTGGGGCAGAATGATAAAGCCAAAAAAAAAAAAAAAAAAAAAGTTGAAAGACAGCACAAATTAAAAATAACAAAATCTTGTGCAGAAGTCTTTTGTGCAAATGGAAGTTCACTGTCCAAGTATAAGGTTATTAATATCCCTAATAACAACAGTGACACGATCTGTGAAGTTCATTGTATGGAATGTGGCTGCTAGAAGTTGACACATCATTTAGGTAGATAGAAACATCCCCAGAGTTCATCTGCTTGCAGCATCTCAGCTCATAGTCGTTCTCCCCCTTTTCTTGGACCTCACTCTCCCAGAGTCACACACATTAATTTAGCCTTCAGTAAAATGATTCTGACACTATGAGGCTCCCTGGAGAATGGATGCTGTGCGGAGGTGGGGAGTGTGGGCTTCTGACTTCAAGCTGCAGGGAGGCGAGAAATTGATATGTCTCCTAAGCACCAAGGGCTCAATTCTTTTGGAGATAAGGGCTTTATCAAAGCGTGATGGTTTATTAATAATTCTCTCAAGTGAAGAGAGCCTCATGCTTATCAGTGTCATATATTTAGTCAGAACTCTCTGTGGAGGCATCTAAATACATTTGGAAGAGCTGATGATGAGGCTGAGGAGGTACGCCTTAGACATATGAAGCTTGTAGACAATACACAGCAGTCTCCTCAACAAGATATATGAGCACCCAGGAGAAAGTGGGAAATATAGTCAGGAGACTCGATGTCACATAGTCATTCTGACCCTTGAGTTCTCTACGCTTTTAGAGAGAAAGTATCAATGAAAGAACATTGACTTTGGGATAAGATCAACTTGACTTAAAATTTCAAATACTTCACAAACTAGGGGGTCCTTGAACAAGTTACTTCACTCCTATGAGGTGCAATTATCTTATGCATATATTGAGGCATAATAGCCCCTACCTCATGAGATTATGTTCATTATTAAATGAAAACACACACGTAAAGCTCTAAGCATAATGCTTGCTGCATGGGAAGCACTCAATCATTGGTTCCTACAACTGCAATATGCAAGGAGAAAGGCAAGGATTGTTTGGAAATAGAAAGGCTTTATTTTCCCTTCCAGCTCTTTATATGCCTGACAGTAAATTTTATAAGAACGCAAACCAAAAAAATAACTTATGTAAATAATAATTATAATATCACTCTACAATACCTTTTATATGCCTCCTTAGTATTGCTCACTAGATTTTCTATAATCAAATTTACAGAACAATGAAGTAGCAGAGGAGGCAAATTATATGCTCCTTGTGATCTTGGACTCCTTTCTGAGTTTCAGTTTTCTTATCTGTAGAATGTAGCTAAGAACACCTACTTCACAGGGCTTTCTGAAAATTTAATGAAGATGTGTATTAAAACACTTGGCATAGAATGGGCTGAAAATGAATGCCTGCTCTGTTTCACCTCTTGCCCTGGCAAAAATTGGGAATAAGACAAAACTACCTGCGTGGGGGATATTATGAGTATGGAGTCAAATAAATATACAGAAAATGCTTGTAAATTGTAAAACTCCACTAATAGCCTTCATGAAACATTTCTTCTGTACCATATAATTAGAAAATGTTAGTCAATTAGGTAATCATTAATGTTCTTCTCTATTTAGTACATTATTTTAGGTTCTCAGAATGATCTAGAAAGACAAGGGCCAACAGAGAGATGAGCTTCTCCATAAAAGATTTGAACATTAGAGACAGGATTCTGAGGGATGATTCATTTAGGGTACCAGAGAAGGCTATAGAGGTGGAAGGGGAGATCTACAGTGTCTTCAGAGACAAGGAAAAGGGGATATTTCATGAATACAGATTCACAGTGAAGGCTTTTGCAGAGGAGGCAAGTCAAATTAAAGATAGAGCTTTAGCCTCTTGGACTGGGTCTCCAAAAGAACATTGGCAACTTAACTAAGAAGAATAAAGTTTGCATGTGTGTGTCGGGGGGGGGTGGTGGTAAAAGCCATCTTCTTGTGTATGAGGAAGTGGGGCATGAGGAAATGCTGGCAGAGTACTTTATGAGCATTTAGGACTGAGGCTGGGAGAAGACTAGATAAGACGTGGAAGGAGACTGAGAAGAAGATGTTTGTTTCATCAGTGGTATAATGAAAAACATATAGGAAAAGAGAAAATGAATCAACAGGTACCAGGAGAATGGTTGGTAGCAGAACTCTTAGAGGCAATACCTGGGATGTCCTTTTAAGAGAAGAGAAAGACTGCTGTCTCATAAGTAGAAAGGGATCAGGGGTAGCAAACAGTGCCACGTGGTCAAGTGAGCTGAGAAATGACAAGGAGTCACAGTCTCTAGAATTGGGAAACAACTACAAAGACCTTCAATAGCTGAAGTGTAGTAGGAAGAGGTAAAATAGTGAGGAGGTTGCAGAAACCAGACATTAAAAAAGATCCAGAGACCTAGAAGTAGGTTTTAAAAAGGACAGAAAGAAAAGTACCTTGTGAAGAGAGCTGAGATATACATGGGCAGAGGGTAGGAGTCTGAGAGGAAAGGATAAAGGTAAAAGAAGGTGAGAGGCTTCTTGGTGACAGAGATGACAGCACCAAGAGAGCTGAGTTTCAGAATATTCATGGTGAAGGCTGGACACAGAAAAGCTCCCTTCTTCCTGTGGGATGGGGATGAAGGACCAAAAGCATAGTTTGTGTCTTTAGTCCTTGAAGCTAGTCACTATCCCTGAAAGCCCATCCTTGAGTACATGGTATATAGTTTCTCTCAGTATCAATGACAAGGATGGAGAGGCAGCTTTGTTGAACACCAAATGTGAGGTGAAGGATGATTTGGTGAATCCCTCTAGTTCTCTATGGTGGTGGTAGTAAGCTGTGGTTCCGATCTCAGAGTACTAGATCACAGAGCATGTCCCACTGTGGATGTGCAAACCTACAGTGCGTGTTTCATACCCATGCTGCATAGTCTCTTCTTTCTCCCTCTCTGAAATGTCTGGCCTTCAGTGCCCACAGTCACTTAGAGATGACTTAACTGTTTCTCTCATTTTTTTAAGGTATTGGGGCCTAGAGTTTTGAGATCTAGCCAAATGCATCCTCCCCTGAAGGAAAGAAAAATGAGATTCCTGCATATAACCAGCTCCAGCTCTTTGAGATACACACACAGCATGCTAGATATGGCATATGGTCTTCTTTCCATTTGATCTGGCTCAGTTACAGCTGCTCTGCTCCAGCATGGCTGCTGCCTGTCTTATGCAGGTTCTTCTCCAACTGAACCATCCTACCTTGCTTCTTACTTTCTTGTCTAACAAATTTCCTGGGATCTGCAAGGTAGAACAGAGGGGCAATTATAACCCCTGGGTGCTTGAAAGTAAGAAAGGGTGCTAGACATCCAAAGTCAGGTAAGGAGGCCTTAGGTAGGTACCAGATCCAAAGAAGATTGAATAACATTAAAAAGCAGGATCCTTAGCATCTTTCTTTATTGGACCAGCTCTCCAGTAGGTTCATGTACTATCTGTGGTGCCCAGAATATGGAGATATGAGGAGAGAAGAGAAAATACCTCACTAGCAACATCTGCATCTCTCTTTAAGGCTTCAGTTATCTCAGAATTGAATTATAGTAGAGAAAGGCTTATTTGCATTGACAAATGGCAATTAATGGAGGGGGTGATTAAAAGTGAGAGAAGCTACAGACCCGGAAATATCAGTGGTTGGTGTGCAAGAGAATTTCTCTATCAAATTTACGTCTCCCCATTCCTCCTCCTCCCTTCACTTCCCTCCTCTTTCTGTATCTTTCCCTTCTTATCCTGTCCTTTCCTCCTGCTTTATGCATCTACCCCCACTGACAGTTACTGATGTGATTTCTCATGGTCTACAGTCAAATGCCATTAATCCCACAGACATAGGAGAGTCCAGCTAAGCTGTCCCATGAACCTGTCTTGTAAGCAGTCAGAACAGAAGCAGCAGGCAGACAGCTCCCCACCCCGCCCCTCAAGGGTAATGGCTGTTAAACCAATGAACCAGAGTGGCTGCCCCTAAAGTAATGAATAAATCATTGGGGTTCAAGAGAAGTAGAAAACTCCCCAGCAAACAGTGCTCAGGACATTTGCCATGACGTCCTCTGCCTTGAATGCCCATGGTACGCCAGCCACACAGGCGAGCACTGCCTGCTCTCAAGGTGCCGCTCCCAGATTCCGCCTGGGCCGGCTCAGTTTCAGAGGGAGCTCATTCATTCCAAAGGGATGTGACAGGTGCCATCTTCAGGCGCCTGGCTCTGCTCCCAGCAGCAGGGACTGTTGCTGCCGGCAAATTCCCCAAGTGCTATGCTTATCTGAGGAGAGCAAGTCCTGAGGTGGGGAAATGACCTTTCGAGAACCCAGGAACTCAAGGTGGGATGGCAGTGTGCTGTTAGAAAAAGGAGCCATGGGCTAGAAGGTTGGACAGCTGGCTTCTAGTCTCATTTTATCTACGAAATTGCTAGATGAAGTTGGGTAAGTCACTTCCCTTTTCTAGATTTCTGTACTGCCCCCTGTGGTGTGAGGTTATACTAGATTATCTCTAAAGACACTCTCAGCATTAATAAATCCTGAAACTGAAAAAAAAAACCTCTATCTCTAGATTTAGAATTTCTTTGGGGATTCCTTCTCTTCAATTTTGCTGACTTTCCATCAAATCTTTCACTCCCAGATGATCACTTGGTGCTTGTTAACCTTGCATTCAAGTTCCTCTGAAGAAGCAGAGTCCTCATAAATTAGGTCTAGCCTTTTTCCTCCTGTTGAACCAATTCTGCCTTTGGGGCTGGCCCATCCTAATGGAGTGCTCTGGGTGGGGGATGAGCAAAGACTGTAACTTAGGTTGGTGAGGGAGCTGCCTAAGAGAAGGGTTCCTTCAGCTCTGTATTTTCATATATTTTTATGTTGAAATAATGGCACAATAAATAATTGTTTAGAATATTAAAATGTTGATTTCATGGAAACTGAAAGCAAAGTGATGTTACCGGAGGCTGGGAATAAATATTACAGTGCACATGTATTTCAAAATATCACGTGGTATCATACCAATAAGTACATTTTTTTATATTACTGTGTACTAGTCAAAAGTAAATTGAAACTGAAAAATGCTTGTGCATACCTCCATATTAATAACTGTCCCCCCATTGGGTAGTATATTGCACTTGGATTCTGCTCCTAAGCATTTTGGAATGCATCTACGAATAAGGAAATTTGTAGCTGGGGATTGTCAGGCTTCCTAAGGGCTTTTGAACTCTCAGAAAGGGAAATGTCTCCAGTCTCTGACACTGGAGGTATATTCAGTGGAAAGACGGTCAGTATATAATATGTAGATTTCAGTTTGCATATGAATAGCATATTTAAGGAAGACAGGCACAAGAGAAGGAGACACAGTCAAAGGCCCAAGTATAAGCTTAAAATAATATATAGGCAGTGATCTTGGACAAGTCTATCTTACTTGATCTAGAGTTTCTTCATCTGTACATCAGGGGTTATGTTAATTTCTCCTTCACCAGCTTTCCAGACTTCCCAAAGCTGTATGAGACTCAGATGCAAAAATAGAGCCGAGAGCACTGTGGAAACTGCTGAAGCACATAAGGGCCATTGATTTGCAGAGATGAGCTTCAGAGTTAGTGGGGGGTAAGGCTCTTCTCTGGCCACAGGTCTGGAGGACTCTGGGACACTGAAGTGGATACTCCCCTTGCTCATCCCCAAAACACTTGTAACTAGAAGCCCCAGAATTTTCTAGATGAAAAAAAAAAATACCTCTGTAGTTTGTATCTTTTACAGTCTTTCAAGTGTGTGAGCATACATTGTAGTTCAACCTAGTTCTTTTTATGTAATGCCATTTGCTCTTATTGATTGTGGCAAATATATAAACTATCACCTCCCCACGTTTTCTTCTTTGTGACAAAGTTCTGTGTCGCCCCACCCCCACCCCCCAGTTTGTACTATTCTTCCTGCCCTACCCTGTTGAAACTTAGAGTCGGAATTCTTCCATCCTGCCTACCCCCTCACTTAAAGAACAAAATGCTTTAAAAAAAATTAAGTGAACATTTGGGATTTTTAACTTGATTTTTATCTTTTCATTCAACCTGAGGGGTATGTGTGTGGGAGATGCACTTGTCAACTAAAAGCAATTTCTCTGCCTCCTTGGGGACTGAGGCGTAATCGTGGCTCTGTCTTTCTAATGTCAGGATGAAACTTGCATTTTCTTGAGTGGTGTCAGCACACTGACAGACGGCTCCTGGGATCTAGCAAGGCATACTGGCAAAGAATGGGCATGGGGGGGGGGACTGGAGACTGGTCTTAGCTCATCTTTCTTCCCTGGGGTGACTTTAGATCACTTAGTTTACCACCCTTTCATAACTTAAAAACACAAGAACAAATCTTTCCATTTCTATATTACAAAGGTTAGTAGTGGACTTTGTCAGGCAATGATAAAACAATAGGGTGGAAATTCCATGGAAATGGTATATTCTAGAATGCTATGAAAATGCTGGAAAGAAAGATTTAGTTTTCCTTGTACAATTCTACCTAATGGATAAGAAAGACAAGACCATTTGAGGCTCAAGTCCCACAAAATTTCCTCATGATTTCATGGATAGAGTAACCCATGACCTCAGATAGACTTCCTATGCAGAAAAGCAGGGAGGAAAAATCTTGAGGTTCTTGGTACTGGGCTCTCCTTCACTGAGTATGTATGATTGCCATATGGACATTCTGATAGGTCTTCTCCAAACAGGACGTGTTGGGAAGCAGGGTTGCTAATTCACCATCCTCTCCAATACCCCCCCCCCCAGCAGGATTCAGTGATGGGGGTGGTGGTAGGACTCCATTTCATAGAAGGTCAGAGAAGCAACCATGCTCACATTCATTCACCTGATTATGTAGCATGGTATTTCAGCATCACTCCTGATGTTTGAACTTCAGATACTCCATTCTTTCCACTATGCTTCACCTCTCCCTTCCTTAATGCAAAGAACCCAGCACATAGGATGTACAATGAAAAGCCTGACCAAAATACACGAGGACTCTCAGAAAATTCAGACAAATGATCTGTGTGGAGTGTGCTCATTTTGAATATACCCTGGCTATAAAGGTTAAGTTTTAAACATAAGTCCATTTTTATAGTACATATTTATCCATTTCCCCCAAAAGGAGTTAAGTTAAAGTGATCAGTGTCCCCAGAAAGCTACCCAAAGGTTTCTTGCAGCTTTGGTGCAATGGGAAGAGACTGGTAAGAGGATATGTGGGGGGCAGATCTTTTTCCTTGGTACTACACATTTTCCAATTTTAGTGACCATAAAACAACTCCAATGAGTAACTTGTGAAATATATATTTTCTGGTCATCATGCCCAGAACATTTTTGTTTCTTCATTTATTTTGCAAGGAAGATTTCCTGGGGATTGATTGAATAAAGGGTGTCTCACAGGATAAGGACATTATTATTTTGTGATAGGGTCTCATTTAGCTGCCTATACTGGCCTGGAATTTGTGACTCCATGCTTCAATTTCCTGAGAAGCTGGGATACAGGTGTGTGTCACCATGCTGGGGCCAGAAATTCTTATTCAGTAGAAATGGAGGGCGAGCAAGGAATGACTGTGCATTGTTATGGCACCTTCCTATTGATGCTTCTTTGCCGCAACACCATACCCTGAGAAGCAATGAGCAGTAGACTATGACCTACGTTAGGAGCAGAGTTCATGGCTGAGGCAGCTAACAGTCAAGCTTTATGCCTTGAACTGGACAGAGATGCCCAGTGTGTCCTTCATTAGCATACACTTAGGAATGAGGAGTTGCAGGTCCTGGCCACTAGGCTCCTGACTCTTTCATGGGGTTTTTAAGGACTCCTGTGCACAAGGAAAGATGACCTAACTGGATATGTGCCCCCAAACAGGAAGTGAGTCCTGCATTTTACTCATAAACCAACTTCTTCAGCTTTTTCCCAGTCATCAAAGTGAGGACAATCCCAAACTACAGTCCCAAGTCATTAGTATAACTGGCTTAGTCCTTTGTTCAGCAGAGATATTGTCTGTTTTTTTTTTTTTTTAGCAGAGTTCTCTAACTCTAGAAAATAATGTTGTTTATTAAAGAAAAATGGAAAATGCTGCAATATGAAAATAATAAAACAGTTAAAATTGTCCATAATTGCATTCCCTAAATACAATCATGATTAAGATTCTCGTGTGCTACCTCTTGGCTTTTTTTCTACATATAGACATATTATTTATTTGCACTGTCTGAATTATAGCGTACACACATTTTGCATCCTGACTTATTTTCACTCAAAATATCATAAATGTATTTTCAGATTATCATATAAGCTTTCAAATTATATATTTAAAAATAATTGTGTAATAATTCATCCATTAAACCAGAATTATTTGCCTAGCTAAGTATCTGGCACCTAGAGGACATTTGGTAAATATTTGTTGAATAAATTAGGAGATTGATGGATGAAGACGCTGCCCTATTATGTGACATTTAACTAAAGATAAACGTTTTTAGATGGAACTTTATTATTTTCTTTTTAGAATCATGAACTCCATCTTTCCTTTTCTCCCTTTACCCTTAAATGTGGAGATGCTTTGATTTGCCTGAAGTTCGTTAACAATTATTAATATCCACTCTTTACATATGACAAAACCAAGAAGTTGAACAACTCTCTCAAAATTACATACCTAGCACATACCAGCTGGATTTCCCATCTAGGTTTGTGATTACTCTGGCATTTTTTCTTGTACCACATCACACTTCTTAAAAGCAACAACAAAACAAAAAAATTAAATAGAACACACAAAAAAAATGACCAGAGAGAAGGATCACTTCCTGGGTTTAGACTTCAGTTTGAGATATTCTGAAAACAAGACATTCCGTTTCCAAAGACTAGAATGGGAACAGGTAGGCAGGTAGCCTTTGTGCCATGAGCGAGTCAAACAAAATTTCATTTAGTTGAATTTTTTTAAGGAGGGAATCTGTTGAGGCCATTAAAGAGGCTGCTGCTGCTGCTGGATGAGCTCAGAGAGGAGGTCAGGTCAATATCCAGAACCTGAAGGTGAACTTCTCTAGGTGGCTGACGTGTTTGGCTTAGGGTGAGTGAGTATTTGCACAGTAGAAATTGGTAAAGGGGCAGGTATGGAGAATGTTTGCTGTCTTTGATTGCCTTGAAAAGATATCAGACACTGGAAATTGTTTAGAAAATGGTGCAAAGGATGAGGGGTGCCATGTTTCCCAGAAAGAAAGAAAAATGAGTTGA
Source organism: Alexandromys fortis (assembly GCF_014885135.2). Lineage (NCBI taxonomy): Eukaryota > Metazoa > Chordata > Mammalia > Rodentia > Cricetidae > Alexandromys > Alexandromys fortis. The sequence goes on from NW_026068248.1 coordinate 116,504, forward strand.
GGCCCTTTAAATTCTAGCTATAGCTCTCTCTACTTTGCTAGGAATTGCATGGCTGAGTACAGGTGATCTTTCCATTTTATGCACCTTTTGGGCACATTAACACTAATATCAGTGGTTAGCCAAGCAAATGTAATAACTACCCTCCTCAAAGAGCCTGTGATTGCAGTTCCCACTCTACAAGCCCATAAACTAGCTGTTAGAATAGGATTTTTTTATTTCTTAACACCGTCTCCCTGCATTTTGACTGGCAGAGCACCATTTTCCCGGGGGGGGGGGGAACTTGGGTGCAGGGTCACATCTGTCCATCTGGCAATGAAGAACAGAGGTTAGAAATTAACGTGGGTCTTCGGGCTTGAAGGGAAAATGGAAGCTGGCGTTAGAAATTCCTCTTGCCCTGTGTATTCTGCAACATGGCCCATCTCTGGTGGCAATGTCTACCTCAGGATTGAGGAGGGGTAGAACTGGTTTACCTCCACCAGGAGTTCTAAACATCCAGCCCCCTGCAGCACATGCCTTGCATATGTATATAAAAATTAAATACTAAGCCTTAAGAAAAGTGCAAAGAAATCTAATATAGTACCACCCCTCACGGAAATATCAAATATCAAATTCTTTCTAAAAATAAATTTTGGTGCCCCTCCTATGCCAGTGCTCTAACAAAAGCATAGGCCGCCGCTGTAAGTTAGAAGCAACTGAAGGTAGCCCACATTTATGAGTACTCGACATTTAAGGCAGGTAGGAATCAAATTCTTTAAAACAAAATTTCGCAGATAGAACATTGCTTCCTTTCCTGAGAAAAATCTCAAGACCAGGACTATAAAATTCCTCTCAGATTCTTCCAGGGGAAAAAAAAAAAAAAAACAAAATAAAACAAAACATCTCTCTTATTTACATTCTGGGTCCTCTATACGTGCTTTAAAATCCCTCTAGGATCTGGTGCTACACTAGCTGAGGCTAGGATTCTCCCAAAACGGGTGAGGGGAGTGGTAGACAGGAGCGGGAAATGTTCCCAAGGACTAGGACCGCATTTAGATCCCAGATTGGGGAGAGGGCAGTGCTAATTTCCCCTGAGACTGGGCTTCCTGACAGCCGACATGAACTTCGCTAAAACATGGGTTTCTAGGGGCTGGGATAAAGTCTCACCCTCAGATCTGAGGTTCCCTGGGACAGGTGCACCATGTTGTTCTCAAACGGAGCTTCTGGAAACAGGCCTGATTTTAAATGTTCCACCAAGGACAAGTGGGGGTCCAGGAAAGACCTTCACTCCTTCTCAGATTTGGGGCTCATCGGGGCTAAGATGCCTTTACCCCTCAAAATGTGAGCTCCCAGAGGGTAGGGGCACAGTACAGTCCTCAGAGTCACAGCTTCTCTGGACAGGAGATGTGTCTTGGACTCTCTCTGCGTGGGGGAAGGGGCTGCAGGGCCAGAGGCCCTCCCCTTTGGCGGGAGGGGGCCTCCCATGAGGCCCTGCCCCTTTTGTGACATGTTTGAGGTGTCCGGTGACCAAGATTCTCAGAGCTGGGTGCAGGGTGCGGCCAGGGCGTGGTCACCGGGGGCTACTTAGAGCAGTCCTTTAGGGGAGACTGCACGGAGGTTAGCTGCGAGGCTGCCGGGCACTCAGCACTGATTATGGCGTGGATGCTGGACTGCCTTTTCGCTTCGGCCTTTGAGCCCCGCCCCCGCCGTGGTGAGTGGGGCCCACCTTGTGGCAGGGCTGGGGCGCTCAGCTGGGGGCTGCCGGGGGTAGCAGCCCCGGCTGGGTGCCCTAGGGCTTGGCTCCCCACCCCCTCTTGCCTCCTTTCCCTCTGGCTTTTAGCTAATTGTTCTTGGCTCAAGGGACTGCCCCGTCGAGGACCCGCATAAATCACCAGCTTTGCCGGGAACTCAGAGCAATCGCACTAATGGCTAGCAGGACGCGGGGCGAGCACGGGGGAGGAGTCCCTGGCTCTAAGCTCAGGCCGGACGGCCAGAGCCTCCTGGCCAGCAAGCCGTCCCGCAACTCAGGGCTTTAAAGGTTCCAGAAAGACCTTCTCTTGCAGGGCAGCCAGAACCCAGGGACCCTGACTTAGAGGTGGGGTTTCCTTTTGCTTTAAAGCTTGTCCCCATTGCCCCAATATTAATTAAAGAATAGCAGCCCTGGCCCTTACAAGTCGTCTAATTCCACCCTTCCATTTAAGAGATGATGACATTGAAGTCCAGACAAGGGAAAGGCCTGCCCAAGGTCATCCACAGAGTTGCAGCCAATCTGGGACAGTTTAGGCTCTGCTAACTGCTTATTGCCTCAGAGTGTTCAGACGAGGAGGCCTGGGGCCTTTATTCTGGGTCTTTCCTTGGGTAGTTGAGGTCAGTACTTGGTTCTCTTACCCCCATGGAATGGAGGGCATAAATATGCAAACTTGACGGCTCCTGCGGAAGTAAGCTGTGGATTCCGTTTCACCCTTCTGGAAATGCCGTCTACAAAGTAGATTTGGTAAATTTCTTTTCTTTTTGAAAGTTTCAGAAGGCTGATTTTGGAGAATTCCTAGGAATTGTCCTCCCCAATCCACACTGTCCTTCACTTCCCTTTGACAAGCCCCACCCACTTCATGCTGCCACCTGCCCCCTCGGCCACCTGTTTTTCCATAGTCTCCAACTCCAAAATCTATATTGGTGAGAATGCGTCATTGGTCACCAGCCATAGACCAAACCTGGAGTTGTCTCTTTGCTCTGCCCCCTTACAGCAAGGGAGGGGAGGCAGCAAGAGGAGGGGCCAAAGAAACTTAATTCATCAGAGATCTGATTTTAGTTCTTGCCAACCCCAGCACCCTGCTGACAACCATCCCAGTAGTCTAGTTTCCTGCTAGGAGATTCAAAACTCTTAGCCAGTTCAAGTACAGCCTCTGACAGGTCATAAGTTCTCTGAACTAAGAATGGATCTGCATCCACTGAAGGTTAAAGTTTTTCTTTTCTGTGTCTTTAAAGTGTGCAATCTTGGTCAAAGAAAAAAAGAAGGAAGGAAGGAAGGAAGGAAGGAAGGAAGGAAGGAAGGAAGGAAGGAAGGAAAGAACAGGAAAGGAAAGGAAAGGAAAGGAAAGGAAAGGAAAGGAAAGGAAAGGAAAGAAAGAATCTAGGTGTAGTGACATTAGCTTGTTAAAGCTAGAACTAGAAATGCTGAAGTAGGAGGATTGAGAGTTCAAGGTCCACCTAGGCTAAGCAGTAAGTTCGAGGCTAGCATAGGGAGGAAGGGAGAAGGGGAAAAATAGAAAAAGGGGGAAGGAAGGAGGGCACGAGGGAGGGAGGGAGGGAAGGAAGGAGTCTTATACTTTAAACCTTAAGTCTTGAACACCCTCGAAGGCTGTTGTGTAACTTCAATGGCATCAAGGTTATGAAGGCTCCTTTATATGGCAAGAGGTCAGTTTCACACAAGAAATTCCGGTCCCATCATAAAACAAGGTCTCTCATAATCAAAGAGTAATTTATGTCCCGGGGGTTTCTACTTGGGACTCTGGAATGGAACATTGTCAGCTCTCTCCATCCTACCACTTAGTCCAGTTCTCATCTTGTTCTAATCTCCCCAATTTCTTCATTGGTTTAATATTGACAGGATCCACCTCTAGCTGCTCCTCTTGGAACATGCACCAAGTTATAAATGTCAACGACCAGACCAAAAGAGGATTTCTAGCTGTGGCCTGAAATACAGCCCTGAGTGGCTGACTCACGCTCTTCTGGAAGCCTACACTGCACTCAAAGCACACATGTACACAGCCATAAACATGTGTGGGTGTACAAATCCCAAATCCATGCATACGCCTGCACAAAGCATGAACAAACATGAATGCACTACACATGGATTGCATAATTCCCATACAACACAATACTATTCACATCATGTGCACATGTGCCATCCACACATCCCATGCAGATTCTACCCAGTTGATAGAAAGACTATTCATACTGCCATGATTTTCAAGTAAAGCTACTTTTAAAAAAAATTAAGGAAACACAAATTCTTTTCACAGTGGCCATTCTCTGTTTAGTCAGTGTTTAAACACAAGTACAAGACTTTCTGTTTGCTGCTGCATTTCCAGCTGGTGAGATCTGTCCATCAAATGCTCCCATAGTGCAGCACTGCCTACGCCAGGTCGATTACCTACACAATAGCAGTTAATATATGTAAAGTGCTACCTAAATGCTGGGCCTTTGAGCTCAGCTTTACATGCATGGACTCACTTAGTCACACAACATCACCATTAAATATAAAATAAAGGTTAGGGTACGAATTTTGACCAGGTAAGAGTATATGCTATTACAGCCCCCACTGGGAAAATCTGCAGCAGCAACTGTAACTGAGGAGTTACTTTGGAGTGGAATAACTGTTGATATTCTATGGCATTATAATTGTTCTTGGCTCCTCTTTCCAAACGCCTTTTAAAAATCCATAGACATCAGAGATGACCAGAGACCCAGCAGAAGGTAGGATGTATTCTAAACAGTTCCTTTGTCAGAGCAATCTCCTGAGGTTGGCAGTGTCAGTGGACAATAATATGAAGGCCTTTGGGAAGGATGTCGCTAAGATCTGGGAGGCATGGGGTGGGGACAGAAAGGCCTTCCTTATGAAAAAAGGGGAAAGGGACAACATCATTGTCCCATTTGAATTTCTCTTCCCAGTTCACTCTTGGCTTAAGATTTGGCCATAGAGCAGTCAAAACTCTGAAACTGGATGGACCCTGAGGTCCACTTCACAGACAAATTTAATCTTTTCTTAGAGATAATACCTAATTGGTTTGTTGAAGCCAGGCCTAATTGGGCTATAGCAAGATTATTTTCCTGAGCAATTGTCAATGAGATAGCACACTCCCCTGGCCAGGGGATCAGATAAATATGCAATTCCCTAAGGACACAACTTTCTAAAATTCCTTTGTGAAGGACTTCTTTAAACCTCAAGACATTTCCCCATAGGAGAAAAAAAATATGAGGCTAGAGCTAAGCTTACCAGGTCCAACAACATGCTAGTTACCGCGAGGATGAAATGCAGAATTTGTGTGATGAAAGCTGGCAGAAATAATCCGTTTTCAAATGTACCCCAGGCTCCAGCAGCAGAGCTGACATTCATCAAGCTTAAATATCAAATGACAGAAAAGCACATTGAACGTTGGGAGATCAGGACACCAGGTCCCCGAGGGTGATTCTGGCAATTGTGAAATCCACATCATTCCTTTGTTTCACACTTAGCTAGTAAGACAACCTAAATGACCAACAGTAGCGCAGTAGCTAAATAAACTTCATGACATATCTACCTGATAGTATAGAACCATAAAATTGGGTCTGTGAAAAACACAGAATAACATGGAAAATGGCACAATCAAAGCTATCACAAGTGAATTTGGGGAAAAACAGAAGAAAATTCACACCAGGTAAACTGGGAGATTCCATACAAGTAGCAAAAGAGTACTTGGTTTTTTTTTCCCACTGTTTTCTTAAATCTGCATAAAATTTATCCTTAAGTTATTCTTTAAGTTTTAAAGGGCTATAAAAATGGGTAATCAAAGAGCTAAGAGATGCAATCAATTCATACACTAAACTTAAATTCTATTATAAATAGCTCAATCTAAACATTTTTCCCTTCGTAGTTTTGCTTAAATATAATAGCTACATCAAATCAGCTGATCATTATCTTCCTGGTGATTGTGAAATGTCACCTATTGCTGGGTGAGAAAAAGGCACAGCTGGTTGGAGTCCTAGGCATCCTAGGCCTGATCCTAAAGTGTTGTTCACAAGTCTGTTACTTTACTTCTCTTAAAGTGACAGGCCTACATCATTGGGTTATTAATGACAGTAATACTTATCATTATTGTTGCTCATGGAATTATATTAAATGGTTTTTATGCTTCATGTATCAAAAGATATATGCTTTGTTTCTTCTCAAATATTTATCAACAACCAGGCACTTTACATAAACTACCTCCTTTTACCTCCAGAACAACTCTCCAAGGTAGTATTATCCCTAGTTAAAAGAAAAGGCAGGAAAGTTCTATAATTTGCTTATTTATACTCAAAGACTGAGAAAAAAAATTACAGCCTCATTTGGTCTAACTAAAAAACTGAGTGAAAGTAGAAGAGATTGTAATTACAACAGCTGACATGTAGCAGATATTTCCAAAGTATTATGTCATTGGTGATGTTTTGCCTAGGGTCCAAATTCTGGGCTTTGAACTATCTGATGGCCTATGGATTACTTTCCCACATTTCAGTGGGGAGATGCAGTCCAAAAGCCACCTGTGTCCTGCGAACTGGGGCTGTGAGTCACTTGGACATGATTTCTGTTGCCTTTTGGCAGTAGCATTTGTTCTCAGATGCATGTGCAGAAGTGGTAGATGGGATGTTTGATGAGCCTTGGCAGAACCTGTCACATCTCAGATACACCTCTTGAGAAGCCACACAGCTTCCTCAGATGGGCAGGCAGTACCCAGTAGCCCATAGGTCCCTGCTTAATAAGGAAACCCACTCAGCTCTATGGGGATACTCTAAACTGTTGTTCCAACTGCTCTCTGTATAGTTTGGCTGACTCTTGTTATCCCTCTAACTTTTCCTCTCAAATCAGAGGCCTTAGGACCTTCTCAGATGCACATAGACCTACCAATATAATACCTTGCAGAGTAGGTGCCAAGGGTCAGTGAGGGAGGGGAACATGCAGGACACTTGGGTAAAGGAGAGGGTGGGATTTAAAGCATCTTTCAAAGACAAAGGCCATCAAGAGGCTGGCCACTTGGAGCTCTGGCCCCCATGAATAGTAGTACTTTTCTCAACTTTTGTAATTTTGGTCTCTCCCTAGAATGATACCCACCCGGGCTACCCCACCCCCATCTCTTAACCTTACTTTCCACTCAAGTGTAGCTAAATTAGCTTGTAGTAACTATCTTTGGTCTCTAGAGGGAGGCAATAGCATCAGGGAGGATTGGGGCACAGAATAGGGTCTTGTCCCATGTCACCCACCACTTTTGACAAAGGGGAGAGTTAGTTTTCCTTTAACTGGGAACAAATACTTAAGTACTTAATAGAGACTTAATTTTGATTCTGTCATATCTCTCAGAGAACACGATCCCTCTCCCCCCAACTTCCTCTTACCCTTGAGGTTTGCTAGAACTTAGGAACTCGTCTTGATTTTCAGGGTAGAGATGAGGGAAAAATATGAAAAAAAAAAAACCCGTAAGGCAATTTGGCAAGAAATTCTCTCTCTCTCTCTCTCTCTCTCTCTCTCTCTCTCTCTCTCTCTCTCTCTCGCACCTATTTGGGAGGGAAGATTGGGGCTAGGGATACAGCTGGGGTTGGGGAAGTCTGAACATGTAGCAAAAGATTTCAGACGAGAATGATGTTTCAAACCTAGGTCTCATTAACCCTGCCAGGAGAAAGTGCAGAGTGAGAATTGGACTTAAGGAAGTTCTGATACTTCTGGGGCTGCATTAGGCTAGTCAAGACATCATTCTTAAAGAAGAGGGGGCGTTTCAAGTATGTAATGAGAAACATTGTCAGCTTAGTCAGTGGCACTGCACCCTGAACCTTCTCGTTGAGATAGTCTGTGCTCCATGAGAATGTGGGGGATGGAGAAGGGAGTTAATTAACCTGTTCTTGAACACTGGTTTAGAGTAGCAGGGTTTTGGCAGATACTTCCTATGGTCCACCTCCTTTTGTCGTCTAAGCAATTCTAAGGAAGCCGTTTGCAAGTGGGGAAACTGAGACTTAGAGACTTAGAGGAGCGAAGTAACCCTCCCAAGACCACACAACAAATGTGACCTAGCTGGAATCCAAATTCAAAACTCTCTTACTCCAATATCTGTGATTTTTTTTCCCCTCAGCTCCCACAGAAGAGACAAAAGCCCCGATGCTCAAAGACATTTTTTTTCCATGGAGGAAATGAAGATTTCTTACCTCAGTAAGATTCACATTTTATTGCCTTCAGTCTGGAGATCCTTAATTTTTTTTAGAATGAAGGCAAACAAATCTCAGTTTCTGTTGAAAAGTAATCTGGAGGCTCTAAGGCTCTTTCATCGTTACAATAGTCCATTTAGTCCCCATTCTGTATGGACACACGTCCCATCCTCCAAAGTAGCCATATTTAAGATAGAAGGACTAGAAGGAAATTGGTGTGGTGTGGTGTGTGTGTGTTTCAACAATGGTGGCAGTGGTTCTGGCAGCGCCATCTTATCTCATTATTTGCATGGCTCTTGGGTAAGGTTGTCTCAAAATATGTTAATACCCTTTGACCCAGGACTACATCTTAGAAATCCCCCAAACCTGCAGCTTTTAGCTTCTTCAGAGTTTGTTCCCATTTCATAGGCATAAACACTGAGCCAAAAGGTCTGTGTGGATGCAAGTGGTTTACCTGGATTTAGACATGCCATACAGTGTGTGTGTGTGTGTGTGTGTGTGTGTTGGGAATGGGACACAGGAAGAGAATCTTCTAGAAAGAAGAGGACACAGCTTGTTACAGCTGGTTGGCGGTGAGGAAGCAGAAACAAAGCTGGTGTGTTCAGAAGGGGAGGGGAGGGTGCCAGACTGTCCTGTACAGGGTTGAATGCCTAAGATCAGGTGCTGAGAGAGATGAAATTTGTCTGAGCTCCTTGTACAGAGGTACAAGTAAGTGTAGTGTAAGTATAGTGAAATCAAAAGTTTCAGGTGGTATTTTTCCTGGGTATCTCAGACCTTCTACCTCTAGTCTTTTTCTAACCCCCAAAGAAACCGTTCTGTATACCTAATACTTTAAGCAATGCTTTTCCTGCTCCGCCCCACCCAGGGTGAGGTGCTGACCCAGGCCCAGCTGGGGGGCAGCTTTATGGATGTTCCTACTGCTTTTCATCCATACACAAGGCTCATTTATGCCAGTTGAAAGGGCACAATAATAACGGTGGCAATTTAAATCGTGCTTCTCACTCCCCCCCCAAAAGTGGTAAAGTGACTCACCGCCATTGAACTGTCCCTCTCTCTCCACCCCCTGACCTCTTTGCAGCAGTCCAGGATTGTTCCCTGGGGGCTCAGTTGGGAGCCAGTGCTTCCAGCTATCCTTTGACTGGGACTAGGCTGACACCACGCCCCCCCATAAATGTGTTCTCCCAAATGCAATGTATTGTTTTAGTTAGAATTTCTCAGATCAAGCCAATTGGAAGGCAGTAGAGCAGCATGGGCCTCGTTAGGCAAGTACAGTGCCCCCCAAGCATGGATAAAACAAAACAGAGCCCATTCAGTAATCATTTGGGGGGGGGGTTCTACTTGGTTTTCTATGTGCAGTTTGATATGGAGTATGCTTGGAATTGGCTGCATAGCAGGTTCTGTTGAGGGTGCCATAAGAACAGGTCTGGGGGAGTCATGAAACAGTCCCATACTTCTTCCTCATCCCTAACCTCCATTCCCCCCTCATTTTCAATTTTGCCATGCTATGACCAAGGGGAAAAAAAAATGCTCATTCTTGGTTTTTTTTCAGCACCAGCCTATGGAGAGCTCCCAGAACCAGAGCTGGTGAGGTGCAATTAGGTGGAGAAGGATTCAGCTGTCTGAGGGACAAAGTAATTATACTGAGTTCTCCTGGTACTGTCAGTAAACTCAAAAGAAAGAAGCCCTGGCAAATGACGCTGTTTGATAAAGACTTCACTGTCTAGCAGAGTACTTTTTATTGGAGCTGCCTGCTAGAGTCGAATGATTTCAGGGAGCAGGGCAGACCTGAGTTCAAATACCTCCTATGCATCTTATGATCTGCATGACGTTTGGGGAAATGACTTAACTACTCTGAGTCTGATTTCTGAAGTGTAAAAGAGTGATAATTATAGCTCTAACTACCTCACAGCCTCATTGTGAGGAATGTAGGAGATAATACATACAAGGACACTCATGCCTGGTACACAGGAAATAGTTAATAAATTAAAACACTATAATGATTATTATTATCATTCCTCTTATATACCAGGTGGTCTCTGTAGCAACCCCACACTTGAAAGGGTCTAATAAATGCAGTTAGGTATGCCCATGAAGAGTGTAATTGTCATAGCACAGAGGAGGAAGCTCTCAACTAGGAGGGAGGGGTAGAAAAAAAAGACCAGAGAAACTTTTGTGATTCTTGAGTTAAGCCTTAAAAAAATAAGTAGGTGTTTGTCATTAGGCCCAGGGGGAAAGGGCTTCCAGGCAACTGAATCTGCCCACACAAAGTCAAAGAGGTGTGAAACAGCCAGGCCTTGAACAAATAGTTGTGCTCAGCTGGAGACAAACTGGGACCTCCTGGTGGGGTGGTGGTGACATGGGTCAGTGACCAAGAGTCTTTCCAGATTACTCCCAATAGCCCCTGCACCGCGCATTAGGCGCCCTACCTGGCCAAATCTCGTGCTCCTGCGAAGCCCTCCTCTTCGTTCTCTAAGCAGCAGGTAAGCTCACATCCTGCCTCAGCGGACCTGGACCTGGCAGGCACAGCGATGGAAAAGCTGACCTCCACGGAGGAGACCAAGCCTGTGGGCACCCCTGCTGGGGTCGCCAGCCCATATCTCCTTTCTTGTTCCAATCTTGGTGCAATGTTCACAGACACACACACACCACCACCACCACCACCACCACCACCACCACCACCACCACCACCACCACACCATGCAAAAGATCACCAGGGTTCTTTTAAATAACCTTGTGCTTTCACACACTGCACCCATACACTTTCATGATCTCCCTCCAAGACACACCGTATTCAACCCTCTGTGCAAGCATAGAAACTGGACACACACGTTCAAACCACATACTTAATCATATCAATTAAAATGCACATTAAAAACCCCCACATGCACAAATCTTTGAACACTAGCACCTCATTACACTTAGAGGTTCCTTGCTCACAAATGCACACTCTGCACACCAAAATAAAGACTGCCTGTAAAACCACACTGACATAGTACATCTAAGTGTAAGCACACACCAAATATACAAGGTTCTGCAGGGACACACACTGTTAACCTACACACACTCACCACAGCAGAGCCACAGACCCCGGCAGGATTACACAAGGAACACACCTATATCCAGACCGCACCCTCATAGTCACTCGACAGTCAGGCAGAATCATACATCCTATAAGCATGCACACACAAACAGCACAACCACATGCCTCCTTCTGTCAGAGAGCAAAAACACCACACCAAACACTTGGGTTAAAACATGCACCTCACCCCAGCGCCTGCACACATACGCCTGGACACACGCGAACACATACACAGACCGGTGCACGCACACACGCGTACATGCATACATACATACACATACAGCCCGCGCCCCCTCCTTTTCTCAGGGCGGAAGAGAGGGGGCGAGGAGTGGAGGCGGGGAAGAAAGGAGGGAGGATGGGCGTGCAAGGCGGAGCGGGCACAGAGGCTCTTTTCCCTTTGACCTGAGGGTGTTGCCCCTCTGTCCCAGGCCAAGACAGTGAGTTGGGTCCAGGTATGGTCCAGTCGGAACCCAGGAAAACAAGAAAGTCCCGGGATTTCGCCAGCAGGCGCGAGCACTCTGCAAGGACCCTGACTCAGATTGTGGTCGACCCCGCTGGAGGCTCCTCCTCCCAGGACCCTCCCCCTGTCCCATCTACTTGACCTCTGCCCCTCCCCCAGGGTGTGCGACTTTTTTTTTTAACACCTTGGAGTGGACGTCTTAGGAGTGTGGGGCTTTATTGGTTTCAAAAAGTAAAGAGTTGAGATTTGCATAGAAGCTTCCCCCCCCGCCCCGAAACCCCTAGCTTCTAGATGGAAGATTTCTCTTAATGGAGAGCTCATTATTTCGCATAGCAACAGATTTACTACATAAAAGGCAATGGCAATTAGAAATCACTGACTCCGTGCTGGACACACAGTAGGAATCTGTAAAAGACCCCCCCTCCCTTTTAACGTCAGCAAATCCGGCAGGGCTATTTGCAGCCTAGCACAAGCCTGTGTCTGCAGTCACGCAGCCAGGGCGCGCTCTCTCTCCCTCCCTCCTTTCCCCTCCTCTCTCCCTCTCTCTCTCCCTCCCTCCCTTTCCCTCCTTCCCTTCCTTCCTCACCTCTCTCCCTTTCTCCCCTCCCCCCTCCCTCCCTCTCTCCCCCGCCTCCCCCGCCTCCCCCCCCCCTCTCTTTCTCTCTTCTAAGCACTCAAGCCTTTCAAGCCTTGTGCTCCCTGCACGTAGCAACCTTGGACTTGGAACCATTGGCGGCAGGGGGCAGCCGAGTGGCTGAAGGTGGTTTTCACTTCCTGCATCTTTGCCTCCAAGGGGAACTCCAAGGTCCCATCCTGCTGTTGTAAGCAGGCTAACGGGGTCATTTCACGGTTTTCCACGGACTGTTTAGCCTCCTGTTTTTTGTTTGCGTGCTCTTTCTGTGGAGATGGACCACAGGCAAGGGAAATGGAGGAAGACAAAGTTTTTCCTTCCCAATACCTGATACCCAGAGCCGAGCTGCATAAAGTTCTGTGCAAAGCTGGCGGGTTTCCAAGTGGCCAATAGTTCGAACTCTCAAGCTGCCACTTTGTAGATGACTACTTTGCAAGTCGCTGGCTTAAGAAGCAGGGTAGTTGGGGGCCTTGACAAATAAAAGACGTCTTCTTCCTTCTCGGACCCTTATCAAAAATATAAAGATATGTGGAGTTGAGGCCAGGAATCAGGACAGTTTTGTGGGACTTGGCCACCAGTTGATGCCCCTAAGCCAGGTCAGAAAGGCAATGGGTGGTGGACAGGAGTTCAGCCAACTTCCAATTTCTTAAGCAGTGTTCTGTGTTGAAGGGAAATGCCGGCACGAATGACTTAATGTTGTCACTCCCCAGCCATAAGAAACTCCTAGTCACAGCTCCAGTTCTTAACGTTAGTTGCCCCGTTGTTGCCCAGTCACAGGAACTTCCTACCCACTCTTGCATACTCCCCCCCCAAGAGGTACATTAAAGTTCATAAATTTGTAGTGAACACTCACTGGGTGCTAGGGATGTTCTCATTGCTTTATGTTCTGCCCGTGCCTAGCACAGTGCTAGAAACACAGCCCACTGTAATGCAGAAGAGACATGGCAACACAGACTTGGAGGTTCAAAAAAATATAAAGAACACAGAAACGGGACCCTAATATTGGCACTACTGGCACGGTAGAGATCGAGGGTAGTGACTTTGGGCAAGGGGTTATTCTATTCCTCCTTAAAGCCCTTCATCTCTTAAGTCTGACTGGAAGGGTTTTTTTTTTTTTTTCAATGCAGGGAGGCTTCTGCAATCAATTAAGGAGAAAGCCTCTTTCCTGGAGGGCAGAGGCCTTAGCTAGCCAAAGGGTGAGTCACCACCTAGGAGTTGGGCAGCAGAGTTGGTGCTGAACTGGCAATGAATCAGTCCAAGATAACGCAGCACGATTACCCGAATAGTGATGAGAAGGGGGGATCAGACAGGAGCCTGAGCCTCAGTCCCCTGAGGCTAAGACTAAGTGATAGAGGGACCACATTTATATGCACAGAGTCAACTCTTAACTGGCCTCCCTTCTCTCCAAGAAATCCCCAAGGATAGTTCTGGCAGCATTTTTAGAGAAGAAAATAGAATGTAAAGCACTCATCTAGGGCCAGGGGTGTGTGAGGAAGAGCAGGGTTCACATCTGATTCTACTATTTGGTGATCCTGGGCAAGCTCTTTTTCCTCTCTGGGCTTCTGTACTAAGGTAAGTGCTCAGGATTAGCAGACGTTCTCTGCTCACTTTTCCACAAAGCACTGTGAGGGTACACTTGTATTCTCCTCTTTTGCAGTTGAGAAAGCGGAGGACAGGCCTAGCAACATCCAATGCTGTACTTACATAATACTTCAGATGGTCTCTGTGTACTGATATTACCACAGCAATCATTGCAATTTACACCAGCAACTTCCACCTTAAAAGGCAAGCACCATTAACCGAGGTCTACATAGGTGGTGATACAATGGCCTAACTTGCCCAAGACCCCCCCTGAGACAAGTCCCCAGTACTACCCAAAGTAAACACTAATAGAAAGATATACCCCAATATCAGCCCCTTATCACAAGGAAGACAGGAATTGTCTGCAGGATGCTGCAGTGAGGACGAGGAATAATGCTGCCAGGGCCAGAAGGAGGGGCTGTAGAAAACTCTAGAGAGGGAGACACAGAGAGAGAATGAGAATGAGGATGAATATGCCAGTGACAATTGGACCAGCCTCAATTGCTCCCTCCCTCCTTTTCTCCATCTCCTGGTCTGATGCTCTAGAACGTATAAAGGGGAGGCACCAAGCCCATTTCCAACAAGAGAGGGAGGCAGCCTCTCCTTCAATGGAAAACAAAGGCATCCTGAGCATTCCAATTATACTTCTGAGTGGGGTAAGATTTATTTAATTTTAGGGGGACCAGGGGGAGAGTTCAAGATCATTCTGGTGGTAGTGATGGTGGTACTTGAACCCCAAACAGCCAGCACACACATACAGCCAAAACCAAAAGCTAAATCTCTCTCTCTCTCTCTCTCTCTCTCTCTCTCTCTCTCTCTCTCACACTCCAGTGCTCAACAAAATCCTCTTGCATCCCCCTCCTCCCTACCCCCTTTCTGAAGAGAAATTTTCCACCAAGCTTCTGGATTACTCTTCTAATCTGGATTCTTCAGAGTCACATGTCTTATTTAGCCTTTGGGGAAGTAAGGCTACATATTCCTGGACATTCTTTGTAGCCACGTACACCCAGAATCAGCAGCTGCTAACTTTTCCTTCCTCCTTTCATTCTTCTTTCCTTTGCCTGGATTCTATTTCTGCCTCCTTTTGTTTCTTTTCTTGCTGGGTTCCTATATAGTCTTTAACATTATGAATGCTCACCTTATCTATTCTTTCACCCTTTAAAAACCGTGTTCTCCCATTCTCCATTGACTTGACCCAAGAAAGCAAGAAATTCAGTGGCTAAGGGAAGACAATGTTGACTGTGTTGACTGGACGTTCCTCTCGTTTGAAAGTTTGCACCATAGTGCAAATATCAGAGGAGAATATTGGAGATACACTATCCTATCATTTTCTATAAGTTGTTGCTTGATATAATGTTGATTTGTAGATGTGATTGGTTGGCTACAGATTTTAAAAGGACAGTTTTGGAAGACGTTTTAGATGCATGGTCTTATGGCTTTCCCCGGTGTATAGACATACAAAAACAATAAGAAGGAGTGAAGATAATAGTAATAGGGTGGGGAAAGTTACTGAGATCATTGCCATCCAGATAGGTGGAGGACTTTGCAAAACCCACTACTGTTTGCTTCGGTTGCTCACTGAACTTTGGACAAACTGACCTTTTTAGAGTGGAGACCTTGGACAGGAGTGGGAAACATGGAGCTGGAAAAGTGAGGCAAGGTGTGGTGGGTGGTGGTCTTTACACACCCCCGGCATGCAAAGAAACCACAAAGGATGTTCCCTGCTCACAGGAGCAAGGTTAAAAGGGAATAAATGTACATTATCAAGTAGGGTGCCAAACTGGGAGGGAACCAAGAGATGTGGACCCTCACTTTGGCTCTAGAACTAATTAGTTCAGTGTTTGGAAGACGGTTAGTCCCAACCCCACTTCTGTCTTTCCTTCATCTGTAATGTGAGACTGTGAAGCATGACCAGGAGAGGGGGTTTTGGAAAGCTCGGGGGTCTCGTAGGGCTGAATAGTAAAGATGAGATTGTTTTAAATAAGAGGAGAAAAAATTGTGGGGTACGTGGGAAAACAGTGGGAATGTGGGAGTAGCCCAGGGAATTCAGCAAACAGGTATGCCTAAGGCACAGAGCTTGCTGCTGTGTAGAAAATTGCTATGAATCAGCCCCTACCCCACCGAGGAAAGCTGTACACAGGGTGGGGGAATTGGAGTGGCAGAGCGAAGCGCTCACAGCGCCTGCAGCTCCTCTCAGGACTAGCAGCGGTCGGTCGCATTGCCAGGCTGACTAGCAAGTCTCCAAGCCTCTTTATCCCTTGGCCGGACCAGGAGAGTCACCAAGAGGTAGAGCTGGGGCTCAACTTTAGGGGCCTGAGTAGGGTCCTCTGAGGGGTGGCGGGGGTGAGGGTCCTCTCACTGGAGGGTCCGACGTGTGGGAGGGAGAGGAGAGCAGAGAATGTTGAACCTGTTGCCAAGGTTCTTCAATAAGGGCACGGGGTGAGTTCTGCGGAAAGAGGAAATTTTTTCAGTTCTCACTGGGTAGGTGATGGTGGTGGAGCAGCGGAAAGTAGTTTTGGGCGCCGGAGGGTCTTGGTTTAACTTTTCAGAGTAAGCGCTCTCAGGAGCTACATGGGGCGGGACACGCGCTAAGAAGTCCAACTCAGTCTGAAGGCCTTGTTCCCCTACGCAGTGGCTCCCACAGGCTGAGGATAACCCCTTGATTCCTTGCTTCTAGGGTATAGAGTTTGCGCTGACCTTCCTCCCCCCCCCGCCCCCGCTGCAGCTGGGACCCAGCTTGCATAAGATAACGAAGGAGACCAATATAATACCCCCATCTACGGGCCCCCAGGAATCCACTGAGGAGTGGAGGGGGGCTTTCTTTTGAGTAGGAGGTATGGCATCCGCACTGAGACCCTCTGTCCTGAAGTTCATTAAGTCCTTACTTAGAATAATCAAGGACTCTGGAATCAGAGGGCTCTATCTCTACAGTGCTGTTTAGGTAAACAAGACAATGATAAATAATGCCAGCTTTGGCCTTGGAGGTGCACACTGACTTGCCCAAGGCCACCCAGTTGTGTAATCACTAAGAAGGTCTCCTGACTCTTGGTCTAAGGTGTTTTGAAGAAAACAGTCTACTTTGGAGAGGGAGAATGTGGAGTTTGACACTGGCATTTTAGAAATATGGTTATTTGAAGGTGGTTTTAAAATGCCATCCTGTTCATGAAAACTCCATGGGGAAAATATCTCCCACAGACCCAATTCCTTATGGCAGTCGTTCAGACAGGATTTTGAAAAAGAAAACTGGCTGAAAATTGTGTGCTTGTTGAGGAAGCTATAATCATAGGAAGGGAAAGCGGGTGGGGAGGGGGCACAGAATGAAGGAGAAACCCTGAGCCTAGACTGATGTTTTCTTTCTTGTGTATTGGTGATGCTCCCTTTAATTGAGTCCCATGCCTCCCTATTATAGTGAACACAGTGGAGAGAGGTGTTTGTGTAAATATGTGGAAGAGTGTGGGGGTGTGAGTGTGTATATGGATGTTTGTGTTTGGGACACAGAACAGAGGGGGGTGGGGAAGAGGAGAGGGAGAAGGACTATCTGGGAAAAATGTAGAAAAATCTACTGAATGTGTACTGAAAGCTTACAATTAAGTGAGCATCTGTCCAGTGCAAATAGGCCTGGAGATATAGTCAATTCGTAACAGTCCTTAAAGGCAAGATGGAGAGGAAAAGGATTTAAATTAGTGAAGAGAAACATTGAAGGATGATGAGCCCCCCATTTTTAGTGTGACTTTCAACTAGGCTATAAGATCCCAAGCTCAGGAGTTGGGACTTCCATGCAGGTAGCTCTCCCTTTCTCTCCAGCAGGCCTGGCTGGTAGTGGGTATTCAGTTCCTTTTGTGACCCAATTACTTCTCCCTACATTTCACAAACTAAACCAGTCTCCCCAAATACTGCATCTCCCATCAAAGAGGACCCAGTGAAGACCTAGCTCTCCTTTACCCTCTGAAAGTGTGCTTCCTGTTGGCAGTAGGTGAGTATTCATTTTTATGTTTCAAAGCTGGGTCAGGTGTATTCTTTGGCAGGCAGAGACCCCCTTCCCAGAAAGAAGTGCTTCAGTCTGGCAGTCCTTGCAAAGTGAACTTGAGAGAGAGAGGGTCCTCAGTCTGGGACAAATGAACCCTTTAGAGGGTTCTTTCATCCCACCTTACCTTTGGGTTAACATGTATCATGTTAACACGTAACATGTACCATATTTGTTATATAACAGTGGCATAGACTTGCGACTCACAGAGGTGAGGTACTTTTCTCTAAGTCATACACTTGATTTTTGAATGTGTAAGGCTGAGGTTTGAATTTAGACTTCTTGGTTTCCACTGTGAAACACACACAGGAGAGAGAGAGAGAGAGAGAGAGAGAGAGAGAGAGAGAGAGAGAGAGAGGCAACAGATAGAAAAGACAGAGAGAGGGAGGGGAGAGACACACACACAGAGAAATAGACACACACAGAGAAAGAGACAAACAGCGAGGGAGGTAGAGACAGATAGATAGACATAGGCAGAGAGACAGAGAGGAGAGGAAGTGAGGCAGACAGACAGACACACAAAAAGGCTTTTCTTCCCACTTCTCCCATGGTTTTTATATAACTTTAGTTATACCACAAGCTCTCAAGAAAGAACTCTTGTTTGTTGTTGTCCTCTGTAAAGAGGGGATAATCCCCAACCCACCACCTTTCCAGGGGTTGTTGTCAGAAGAAAGTGGTATGATTCATTTGATCATGAATCATAGACACCTGTTTTAATTGCGAGAGCTTTATGTTCTTTCAAACCCTTAGACTTTATAATCCCATGATTCACCCAATGAACACTTATTGAACACCTACTATGTGCCAGGGTCTAGACATAAAGGACACATAGAAAGCTTTTGAGAAAATAAGAAGCATGAGGCAAATTAAGCATTCATTATTTTTATGACCCATTGATAGAACATCTTATTTTGCCTCTTCTGCTACCATTTAATAGAAATAGCAATTAAAGGGGGGGAGATGACACAGTTTGTATGGCAGCACTATTATGCACCCTGACACATACTTCAGATAATAGTAAGAAAATATGCATCTTGTATTTGATGTTGCATTGCTTTATATACACTATCCTTTGGGATGTTTATAGCATAAAAATTGCCCTTCAGCACCCTGAGCTGGAATTGTTTCTTTAAAGTGCATAAAATTTAAAAAGGACATTCCACATTCTATGGAATGACGATTGTACTTATTGTACAAAGATGCTGTAATTTCTGGCGGCTGCCTGCCTTCTATATGATTTCCTCTGGCTTTTTGGAATTAGCCTTTGATTATGTATGCATTCTTGAGAGTTCATCATCTAGCAAGGCAAAAAGCTTGCAGCCATTGAGAGAATTGTTAGATGGGCCAGTAGAAAGTGTCCTGAGACTAAGAAATGGGTTCATGTCCAGTCTCTAAGTCTTAGCTTTTTGAAATGCAGAAAAAAAGTTTTGGACTAGGTGGCAGCTAAGTTTCACTACAGTTCTCATAGTACACTATGCTTTAAACAGATTTTTAAATATGAAGCTTTTCTTGAGACATTTAACAATACTCTCTCCAGTTTATGAGCTTCTGTCGTGCCATGATGGGCCTACTGCAAGGACTGAGAACGCTTTCCTCAGATTTCATTATCTTGGGGCATCACCACCTCACGGGCTAAAATGAGTCATTTTGTTCACTGCATCTGCAGCCTTTGCTGAAATGGAGGTTTTGGGATAACAACTTAAAGGTTAACTCATTAATGCTTGAGATGAATGAGGTAATGTGTCAGCAGACCATATCGGTGCCCAGATCAGTTCAGCTAGAGCTCTGTATATCTCTTTCCCAGGTTGTGATGTAATAATGGCAATGTCTTTACACATTGTCACTGCCTGTCCACATTTGAATAACATAAATGCAATACCTTCTGGGCACCCAGCCCCAAGCTCTATCATTTTCTCAAACTCCAAGGAGGAAAATTCTAATGATGCCACAAGGTGCCTAATTAATAGAGATTCGGATAACAGAGTCAGCGTGATCCCTGTTTTTATTTTCCATCCATGTTTACTAGTGAGAGCTAGACCAATCCTAACTATTTGATGGGAGCAATGAAGTAAATTAGGCTCCCAAGTTGTGAAGGCTGTGGATTTATGGTTAGCTGAGAGCATTTCTGTCCTCTCTGTGTTGAAGTAGTTGACCTTTCCAACGCTAATTTGTTTCCCCATCTGTGGCATGCTTTTCAGGAGGACATAGAGAACAGTTTTGATGCCACCCAAAAGTGCTTCCCCCACCATTTGTATTGCTCAATACTTGATCTCTCCCTCTGTCCTCTGTTCAGAATCTCCTGCTTGATATCTGCTAATTTCTGAATTCTTTCACTGATCTAAATGATATTATATGGTCTTTTGCTGGTAACATGGTAAAACTGGATGGGTTGAAAGAGAAATATATTTGAGGACATAATTGCAGATAACTAATCTGAATAACAGCATTTGTAATATTTAATTATGCAGTTAGTTTTTCTGACTCTTGTAAGATGATTAAAAATGCTTGAGGTTGAAGAGTGAAGAAGACAGAGCTTTTTCTAATAGATCCCTACATCTCTTTATCTGTGCTAATTTAATTCAAACTTAGTAGAAATTGGGCAGAGTAGATTAGTCAATGCATCAATACAAATTCCTATTTTATGTAATCATTTTTGCAGCCTAATGGTTTTAGACAGATTCGAGTCCTCTGCAATGAATCTTTTATACTACATGTTTATTTAAAAAATTATTGCTACTAACCACAGACACACTATTAATTTAACATGTAACCGTTGAAATGGAATCTATATTATTTTCCCATTTTACAGAGCAGATCACCAAGGCTCAGAATTCAACTGGCTTTCCTATGCATATACAGCTAAGGAATAAGAAAGCTTGGTGTTGGCTCTAACTTTATTGCCCACTACAGGTGTTTGTGTTAAGGAATTATTTTTGCAAATGTCTTGGATTGTTTGCTTTCAAATTCCTCATTGGGTATCTTTTTGATCTCATGGTTGTTTCAATGACTATGAGTTCAAAACGGCATGCTGAAAGGGGGGAGGAGAAGACATTATGCAAGAGAGGTCTCTTGGCACTTTGTTCCCAGTGAGCCTTCTTTTGTGTTCAGTTTGGCAAGTCGTGATTGAGGGCAAGTAGATTGGTTAAACCAAAAAAAAAAAAAAAAAAAAAAAAAAAAAAAAAAAAAAAAAAAAAAAAAAAAA
>NW_026068248.1:137419-204636 GCF_014885135.2 Alexandromys fortis
AAAAAAAAAAAACAAACCCTTGTTTTCGTGCCTGTTCCTTAGTGCTAAAGCCTGTTTATCCCTTCCTGTGTTTCCTCTTTGCTTCTTTTGGGGGCATTCTGGTCTTGCTAGCTCTGCTACAGTCTCTGGGCCTACTTAGAATCTGAGAGGGTTGAAGGTACATAAGATGGAGTCAATTTGGTTGGCAATACGGCAGACTATGACTGTTGTTAAGTTCAGCCCTGTATGCTCAAGCAGAGAGGCAATGACAAACGGTTTATTGTAAGGCCTTTGATTTCCTTTGGAATTGTAAGCATCTAGGCTGACTCATCTCTACAAGGCTCTCTCTCTCTCTCTCTCTCTCTCTCTCTCTCTCTCTCTCTCCCTCTCCTTTTCTGGCTGATGATGATTTGAGGCTTCACTGTTTTGTTTTCACTTTTTTTTTGAGGAGGGGAGGGATTTATTTTCATCTTGTATTTTTGGGGAAAGAACCAGCTCTGCTCTTTGCGTGAACAGCTCTGGTAAGCATCAGGAAGAAATAGCTGCAACTCCAAGAGAGGTACAAAGATGTTTGGACTGGAATAAGGGGGGGGGGGACTGGGAGATTAGAAATTTGAAACCAAAGTTAGACTGTGTGACAAGATGAGACCCTCATTTGATAGTGTTTAGGTTTGTTATTGTTGGTGGGGCTTCCTAGAAGTTCAGTCTGAATTGCACTTAAATGCATGTGCCTTTGGCTTAAATGGTCACATTTGACTGTTTTTTGGTGGTCGAGTTTAGGTTCATACCTTGGGTTCAGGGTATGTGCTTTGCAGTTGAACGAGCTTTAGAATCTGTGGGCTTTCATCTTGGCTTCATCTCAACGCCAAGAAACCAGCCTTCATTCTTTCTCAGGCTGGGTCTCAGTTATCCAGCAGCGTTTCTGGTATCTATGGCTTGCTATTAAGGTAAGTGAGTAAAAGAGAATTTTGTTGATAAAACTCAAGAAGTATGTTTTCTTCATAGATTCTATAGCTCATTTATTTAGACTACTGCATGATAAATACTCTTCTTTGTCAAAAATCACGTAATCTGATCTTTGAATTTTAAGCTGCCCTCAGGATAATATATAGAACATATTTGTAAACCCTCAGATGAGAAGAAAGCTTAGAAAATTGGTATGAGGTTACTTTCTTTGGTCAAAAGGCTTAGTTCCCCATGTCCCAAATTACTTTCTCTAACTGAAACTAGCCTTAAACGCATCCACAGAAACCATAAATGTGGAAGGTATCTTAAATTTTCCCTTTCCATTCAAATTAATTTTGCCCTAAATCTTGTCATTTCCATGCAGGATATCTGATATATGTAACCAATCCTTTGCCCCTTAGCTGATTTACTTGCTTCAGGCTTTCTACTCAAACTAGAGTTTTCATGGTTCTTTGTGATTTTTCATTTACAGCTATGACTCTGTCACTTCCTGCTTAAAACCCTGTAGTGGTACCCTATTACCTGGAGAAAAAAAAGTCCACCTTTTTAACATGGCATTATAGGGCCTTTCATGATTTATCTTCTTCCAGCTTCTGTATATTGCTTTAGATAGATATCAATCTTTCTTTCATCTCTTTGTCTTTGCACAAACTGTTATCTTTCTGTCTCTGTCTCTGTCTCTGTCTCTGTCTCTGTCTCTCTCCTCTGTCTTCTTCCCCCTCCCCTTGACCCTGTCTCCAGGCAGACTTAGGTATTTTCTCCTTTCTGTTCTCACAGTTCTTTGTTTATACCTTTGCCAGCTGCCGTATCAAAAGGTTTTATAAACTGTTGCTAGCCTGTCTATGGCTTTCACTGCACTGTACAGTCTTTTATGAAAGGAGCAGTATCACAGTGGGCAGCAAATACAGATTTGTTTTTTTTCTTTTAATAAATGACTGAAAGAAAAAATGAGTAACAGAGGATGTGAGAAAAGATGCTATGTAGGGTCCAGGGAGGGCTCCACTGAGGGGTGTGAAGCCTGAGCACAGCATCAGTTAGAGCCATGGAGGAAGGACATCTAAAAACACTTTTGTCATTACATTAAGACAAACTTTACTGTGATCACTAATTCTGTTTAGAGTCTCACTAGAGGTGATCTAGAGATGAAGTTTATTTTCATAAAAGTTGATTCCCCTCCCCCAGGGAATGCAACACAATCAGATTTATTAAATCAGATTTATTAAATCAGAGAAAAAGTAAAAGCAAACAAAATACTGCCACTAAAGACTATTTGTTAGAATTTAAGGGAATATTTTTAGTGTTTTGTGCATGTTTTTCTTTACATAGAGGTGATCATAACTTCTGCATTTTGTATTTGTTGTTGAAAATCTCTTTATAAGCATCAATATATGGTTGCATCATTTTCCATGCTATTTATTACATAATCTATATAACTAACCTCATTACTGGGCTAGTTTTTTTTTTATTGGATGGTTCATTTATATATGATGTTTCCTGTCTGTAGCAAGATTTCATTAGAATAGATTCCTCGAAGGGAAATTACTAGGTCAAAAGGTCTGGGGACAAATTTTGGCTTCAGATCCATGTGTCCAGTTTGTCTTCTGAAAGAGTTATTTAAACTTAAAATGCTCCCAGCTTGGGTAGATGCCTCCTCTCTATCTAACCCAGACAGCTTTAGGGCATCATCATGAAAAGAAAAATTATCAGTGCTCTAATTAGTTAATAGAAAATATTATGTTTTATTGTTGTATCAAAGTGCTTTGAAAAAAAAATACAAGATTACTTGGTTTTTAAAAACCTGTTTTTTTATTTTTGTTAGTTTTTTTCCTCTTTTCTGAACTGCCTATCAGTTCAGAGCTGTTTTTTTTTTCCAGTTGCGTTTGCTTCTCCTACTCCTCTTGAATAAGCTAGTAGAGACAGCCCAGCTTGAGAGTGAAGCCACCTCCCAGTTTTCCCTCCCTCTTTACCTCTCCCCCACAGTTCCCTTCAGTAGGTCCAGTGACAGTTGGATGATACAGTCTTGGTTTCCATCTCATTCCAGAATGGGTGGCTGCATCCCTTTTCTGAAGGCAGCAAGGGCACACTGCCCCAAAATCATTCTTCTTTTGCTGTTGTTGTCTGCCTTCATTTATTTAGTGAGCGTCTTGGGAGGAGACCCAGGACAGAACCCGGACGACAGGATGGACGTGGTATCCATACACAGCCTCTCCGAGCTGGAGCGCCTGAAGCTGCAAGAGACTGCTTACCACGAACTCGTGGCCAGACATTTCCTCTCTGAATTCAAGCCGGACAGGGGTAAGCTATACCCGGAGTGTGGCGTCCTCGCTTTCCGGCGAGTAGACCCCCGGGCGGGATGGGGTAGATAGGAGGTCCTGGAGGGTGGGGGCGTCTCATAACGGGGTCCCTGGCCCCCCGGGAACGGAGGAAAAGGGAGTTCAAAACTATCTGTAGAATTTTAGAAGAGACTCCAAAGATTAGTTGAGTAGTCGAAGCCTGGGGTTTTGAGGGGACGGTACGCCCGGTAAGACCGAGGACAGGTGCAGACACTGGGCTCACCAGGTGTAGTGGGAAAATCGGGCAAAGAGGGACCTAGGCTCAAAGGGGACACTTTAAAAGAGGACTGGGACGGGAAGATACTGCTCGGTGGGGAGAGATAGAGACAGTGGGAAAGAGGCAGAGAGAGACGCGCCAACCCCGGTAAAGAGCTGGAAGGCGCCGCGGGCTTGAAATTGGCAGCGGTGCGCTCGGAGCGCAACCCAGCTCTGCTGGCTGCGGGGAAGTCAGGGGACCAGGCACAGGACCGGATCCCAGGGCTCGGGAAATCTCTGTGGTGCGCACAGATTTGACTGCAGGCTATAGGGGAGGTGGGAGATGTGGGAGATGTTCGCGATGCTCGAGGGGCTCTCCCTTAAGACTGGGAAGTGCAGGGGTGGAAGTCATGTTAGCCAGGCGCGCACCTCTGGCGCAGCTTGAACTGGGTGAAGCAAAAAGGCAAGGAGACCCTGCTGGTAGTCATCACTGCGGGGGTTTGGAGCAGAGAAACAGCCAGGTATCGCGGATTCTCTCCCCGCAGCACAAGGAGCCGACGGCAAATCTGCGCGTGAGCGCTTCCGCAGTAACTTGGCGACCCTCACCCATGGTGGCGCTGCAGGCAGAGCCCCTCCCCTCGCCTGTTGCATGATCTGAGCGCCTCTGAGCTTTTGAATTTACGTTTTAAGTGTTGTGCTGAGAAATTATTAGTTCATAATACGATGCATCCAGCTCATTAAACTGGTTAGGTTAAATTTTTGCAATCTTACATGTGCTAGGTAGGACAAATCTTGTTGTCAAGAGGGGAAACAGAGGCTGGGGGAAAGCAAAAACACTTTTCTTGGGCTGGACAGCTTCCCACTCCACCTCCCCACCCTGCAGATCAATTCATTGCGATGTTTTAGTTACTTATCACTTCCTATATGAATGTATATGTCTTTATTTTTTTTCCTTTTCATAGCTCTACCCACCGACCGTCGAAACACCCTGGGGAAGTGGCTTCTGATTCTGAGACGACAGCAGAGGGGTGAGGGGGCTTTTTTCTTTTCCTTGGGAAATAAATAAAAGACAAAATCCCCCCTGGTTGTGTGTCCCTGCATACTGTATTCTTGCTGATGCTTATTGCTTCTGAAGACTCTTCCTCTTCGTCCCAGAAACCCCGCCCCCCCCCAGGGTTGCATCAGAAAATGGAGGAATAACTGCTAGCTCCTGCCTTAGCTTCCCTGTGGATGTACCCCAGATAGATCTCCCTCATTGCTTCAAGGTGGTCAAACACTGGCAAATATAGGCAGGGAAGAGACCTTCAGCTACGTCGGGGTAGCTGAGTAATGTTGAGTCATCTTTAACTATTTCAGGGTCTTGCTTCCCAGGGGGGGGCGCTGTGGGTCTCGGGGGAGGGGTTGATTATTGATGAGTGCTAGGAAGTACCATAAGCCCATGTAGCCCACCTAATACAAATGCTGCGGGTCTTTGACGTTTCTCATTCTTTCCCAGCCAAGTCTCTCAAGACCTTTGGCGTCCGCCTGGAGGAGGCGCTGGTCAATGAAATTACCCGCCGCAAGCACCTTGAACTGACGGCGGCAATGGAGGCTGAAAATGCCACAGGTTCCGGCCATCGGGGAAACGCGGTGCAAAGGATGTTTGGACGCATGCGGCGCTTTTTAGGTCACAGGAGGAATGAGTCCATCCTGCCTACAGAGTTCACTCGCCGTGGTCGTCGAGTGAGTTCAGTCTTAGAGATTTCAGGCAAGGGGACCTTTGTGGAGGGGAGTCAAAGCTTGTGTCCTTATGGTATCCTTATGGTGTGGAGACTGAACAGAAATAGAAGGGGTGGGCTCGTCTTAAACCACAGAGAGATTATCAGATTCTGAATGTCAGGCAGCACTCAGGAAGGTTTCAACGAATGCCCCTTCTCCTCCATTTAAAGATAATCTGGATTTTCCCACAGGGTGCAGTGTCTGCTGATAGCCTGGCTGAACTGGAGGGTGGGGCCCTGCTGATGCGGAAACTACAGCTCTCCCATCTTTCATTTCCTATGGGGCAGCGCCTTCTGGGATCCAAAAGGAAGATGAGCCTCAACCCAATTGTTCCACAAGTCCCCCAGGTTGTTGAGACTTGCTGCAAGTTCATCGAGGAACATGGTAAGGAAGCCATATTACAGTTAAATCAAGGAAGGCTACAACTAAAGGGAAAGGGAAGAATGTTCTAGAAAGGGAGAGAGAGAAGCAAGAAAATGGAGGCTTGAATAGATTTCCCCTGATGTCACTGAAAGTTGGGATGCAACTGCTAAAGGAGAAAAAGGGAAGCAATTGGAAAACAGGGGTCATAGATGCTTAGAACTCTGATCTCTTCTTTCAGGGTTAAGCTCCGTGGGGATTTTCACCATTGAGTACTCCTTCCAGAAAGTGCTTCAGGTAAACTGACTGAATTTGCCTGTTTGTTCTTTAGGTAAGAAAAGGAAGAGAGGAATAAGGGCTCTCTCATAGACATAGGGTAGTAGCATGATTAATGGGGGGAGTAAGATCTTCTTCTTCTTCTTCTTCTTCTTCTTCTTCTTCTTCTTCTTCTTCTTCTTCTTCTTCTTCTTCTTCTTCTTCTTCTTCTTCTTCTTCTTCTTCTTCTGATCTTTCGAGACAGGGTTTCTCCGTAGCTTTTGGTTCATGTCCTGGAACTAGCTCTTGTAGACCAGGCTGGCCTTGAACTCACAGAGACTCCTAGATACATGACATTGCCAGCTAGCCTTTCACTTCTTGAATAACTGTTCAAGACCAAGACTATGGTGGGAAAGGCAGACTTTTTACATATTCTTTTCTCTTTTTAGCTCCGAGATTTATTTGACGGTGGTATTGATATTGAGCTGAATGACAGCGTGAATGTTCATGATGTGGCCGCACTCCTCAAGGATTTTTTCATTGAAATGAAGGACTCCCTGCTGCCTGATGATCTGTACATGTCCTTCCTCCTGACTGCAAGTGAGTCTTCTGCCCCCCCCCCTCCATTGGTGGTGCAAGTAAAAGAAGCAATACACAAATCTAGGGAGCATAATGAGAGAACTCAATCTATAGGAGCTTCATGAATCTAGGGTAGAATGAACATCAGAATATACATACCTCTCCAGAATACGAATTCATTATTTGTTAATGAAAATAAAAGTTAATAAAAACCCTCTCAAGGTTTCTTTCTGTATCTCTTGCTGTTCCCTTATGAATCTATTGCTTGGAAATTTCTCTTAAGCTTCTGGAAGTTGCTAATTGTCCCCTCTCAGGGCAAAGAAGAACCAGACTCTATAGAGATTTGACTTTGACTTTGAGGTTGAGAAGGGCACTTATTTTCAGAGGCCCTGATCTCAGTCAGATGTCTTGGAAGGAAGCAAAAACATGTTTCCTGGGTACTGCCTCCACAATCACCAGCAACCATGAGGCAGAAATGTGTCACCTTTGATATCAGGCTGCTGCCAAGACTAGCTCTCTGAGCCACCCTCATTTTCTTTCCTGTAGCTCTGAAGCCTGAGGATCAGGTTTCTGCCCTGCAACTGCTGGTCTACTTGATGCCGCCCTGCCACAGCGATACCCTTGAACGTCTACTGGAGACACTGCACAAAATCACTGAGCACTGCGAAGACTCCATTGGCCCTGATGGACAGATGGTAAACATTTGTTGGAAAGCATAGTGAAATAATTGGTTGTAAAGTGGGTTAAGAGAGAAAACCAACAATAAAAAAATACATTATCTGGGAAGCTTCTAGTGCTACCTCAAGGTTGATCACACTTCCTTACCTAGGTTCCAGGTAACCGAATGACTTCCAACAACTTGGCCTTGGTGTTTGGAACTGCTCTCCTGAAGAAGGGGAAGGTGGCCAAGAGGGAATCCAGGAAGATAAAGCTGGGGATTGATCACTATGTTGCATCTGCCAATGTGGTCCGTGCCATGATTGATAACTGGGATGTCCTCTTCCAGGTAAGCAGAGTTTTACAATATACTTATTCTACACATTCCTCTTCTGTTCAGAGGATAAGGGAGAGTTCTATATGTATAACCAAGTCCTCTATTCTATAAATTCCTTCCATATCTGCTTATCACATTGCCTTCAGTCCCAAACACCTAATAAAGATGAGTAAAAATGAGAAGGAATATACAGTTAAGGTTACTATTTTTACCTCCAGGTGCCCCCCCATATTCAGAAGCAGGTTGCTAAGCGTGTGTGGAAGTTCAGCCCTGAAGCACTGGATTTTATCAGACGCCGGAAACTGAGGAAGATCCAGTGAGTGTGGTTTTAACTTCTGGGTTGTTTATGTTTAGCCTATAGGACCTACAGAGCCATGCCATCTTGG
This sequence comes from Alexandromys fortis, assembly GCF_014885135.2. Classification (NCBI taxonomy): domain Eukaryota; kingdom Metazoa; phylum Chordata; class Mammalia; order Rodentia; family Cricetidae; genus Alexandromys; species Alexandromys fortis. Next base: position 145,225 of record NW_026068248.1, read on the forward strand.
TTTTAATCAACTTTGGGGCAAACATACTAACTTTTTCAAATTTCTTCCCATTTAGGAGCGCTCGCATAAAGATGGAAGAGGATGCTATGCTTTCTGATCCAGTGGAAAACGTTACTGAAGCCATGGCTGCTGTCCTTGCCCAGCTCCCGTCCTTTGCTGGTCAGTTTCCTTTTAGAGATCAGATCTCTTCTAAAAGTCATGCCCTTCCCAAAGGTCAGTCCCTTGCAGAAGGCTAGGCCCTTCCAGATGACCAGGTCCTTGCTGAAGATGAGCCCTTTGAGGAAGGAAAATGAATCCTCTGAGAATAATATGTCTGTAAATGAAGAGTTAGTATTTGAATATTTCAGGGAGGGAATAGTTTAGGGGAAAGTTCAAGGTCTTGAAATCTCACATTACCTAGATATTCATGGTCCACATCTTGAGGGCATATGAGAGCTTGATGAATAAGGTGATGGTGAGGATGAGGAGGGTGCTGGTAAGAATGATGATGACATCTTAAATTTTGATGGCCTACCTCCCAATGAGGATATTCTAGAACTTGATGAAATCCCAGAACTCATTGAGATCCCAAACTTTGAAGAATTACCTTGGTTTGATGTGGTTCCAGGTCCTGAAGAAACCCCAGATGTGGATGATAACTTGAACTCTGGAGACTACCTGAACTATGACTTTGACGAAGGACAATATTATTATTATAATGAACTGCTGGACATTGCAGAGGTTCCCTATCTTGATGTAGTTCCAAACAAGGAAGATGACAAATCAGACGCTGATGAAATCCCAGGTAATGATGAAACCCCATACAGTAATGAAGTCCCAGATAATATAAATGCCCCAAGTAATGATGAACATGTTAAATGGGAGTAAATTTACTTGCTCTGCCTTTTGGCCTTCTATCGTATTTGAAATTCAAAACTAGGGGTTGGTGTGTTAGGTTGTGTGCAAAGTATAAAGTCCAGAAACATAAGAAGTTAACATTTCTACTATTTTCCAGGTTCCTCTGAGGGGCCCATTGTGCCTCCCAACACTGCCAGCTCCTATGACAATGAGGAAGAAGAGGGTAACCCCCAGGAGAAGGGGGGCAAATCTGGCAAAGGCTTCTCTCCTTAGATCTTTTCCCTCCCTTAAGGTGCTGGACAGGGGAAAGGGGAGGGGGTAGACCTGGAATGCCACAGGAAACATTCAGGAGTCTTGAAGACAAAGACTTGAGGGTAAGAAGGAGTTCCACCTGATGCTCGGGTCAGGATGGGAATTCCAAATACACTGCCAGCCCCATTCCTGGGGATGCTTGGTATCTTCAGCTGGTAAAAGCAGAGATAGTTCTGCATCATGCCCAGGCTCCCTGGTGCTACCTTACTTCTCTTTTACCCCTGATCCAGGCTTTCTCTCACTACAGCCCCCTCCTTTAATTGATGTTACATTTGTGATAAACATCTTTCCCAGAGAAGCTCACAAATCTCGAGGTGCTTTCCCTACCCCCACCCCCAGGGGATTGCATGCTTTTCCTGACTTTCCTATTCTCTTTCCCAGAGCTCACTGGAAAGGCCCTCAAGAGGTGTGTTAGAGCGTTAGGTCAGCCTACAGACAGCTGAAAAACAATTAATGCTAAACTGTGTCACACCAACTCACACATACCCGTGTCCCTGCAGCAATTCCACTGCCTCAGGATTTTACCCCTCAAATTATTTAGACCAATGGCTCGTCAAACAGCCACTCCCAAAATTCTGTGCAGTGTTGCTCATGACATGCCAACAGGGAAATCTCAAGTGTAAACCTAAGTAGCTTTTCTGGGGTCAAAAGTTAGAGGGAAAAAAAGAGATTTTAGTCCTGAACATGCTTTAAAGACAGCGAGTGTTCACACCCTTGTTGTCAGTAAAATAACTAGTTAGGCACAGATATATAGTTCCAAGTAGTCAATGCAACCTGATTACAAACTTTCTTACCTATCGTCTCCATATTTCCTTTATGTAGGACGGTACAAATTTGGGGACTTGCTCTGGTAAAACTCAGATAAGGGTTATGTATGATATCCAAATTATACATGATATTTATGGGTAACAACTGTTAAGATCCTTAGAATGAAGAATGTCTTGTATTGAGGGATAGAAACTGATCATACAATGGATAACAACCACAGAACTCGAAGATTTGTGATTGTTAAAACTTCTCTGGCATTTCATCATTAATAAACATCTGTATTGTGTCAGCAGCATATTCATGGTGTACAGTGTGTTTTTTTCTCTTAGAATTTTGAGGGTGAGTTGGGAAGCTCTAAGTGGTGATTTAAAGGGAAAAATAAGATAAAGAAGAACAATAAAGGGGAGGGGTTGATATGAAAAGAAAACAAGAAGATGACAATATAAAAAGGAGAGAGGATATGGAATAAAAAGGAGAAGTGAATGATATGAGAAGGAGAAGAGGGGATAGGAAATAAAGAAGACAAGATGACATGGGATAAAGAGAATGATGGGGAATAAACAGGGTATGACATAAAATAAAGGGAAAGATGATGTTGGATGAAGAGGAGGAATGATATGGGCTAAAGGAGATGGGTGATGGGGAATAAAGAGGAGATGCTATGAAATAAAGAGGAGAGAGAATGGTTAATAAAGAAGAAGTCATGATATGGGATAAAGACTCAGAGGTGGTGAAGAATAAAGAAGAGGGGATGCCATGGAATATAGGAGGGGATGACATGGTATAAGGGGAAGGGATGATTGTAGATAAAAAGAAAGGGATGACATGGTATAAAGGGGATAGATGACAGTGGATAAGGAAGAGGGTATGATATAGGTAAGGAGGAAAGAAGATAAAAAATAAAGAAGATGGAATGACATGGGATAAGGGGCTGATCAGGAATAAGAACGAGGGACATAAAAGGGAAGGATGATGGGGAATAAAATGGAAGGAAGGCGGGCAACAAAGGGGAGGGGATGAAGGATAATGGGGAGGGTTGATTGTAGATAAAGATGAGACTATAGCATGGGCTTAAAGGAAAAGATGGTTGATAAAGAAGAAGGGATGAAATGGGTTAAGGGGGCATATGGAGGGTACAGCATGGGATGAAGGGAATAGATAATAGTGTATGAAGAGAAGGGAATGATATAGGATAAGGTGGAAGGGTAGTGGGGAACAGAAGGGAGACGGTATGGGATAATGGGGAGGCATGACAGTGGGTAAAGAAGGCAGGATGATATAGAGTAAGAAGGAGAGGTGACGGAAAATATGATGGGTTGACATGGGGCAATGGGGTGATCAGGAATAAGGAAGAGGGGGTGATGGCATAAGAAAAGGAAGATGGGAAAAAGAAGAGAGGGTAACATAGGATAAGGGGGAGGGGTTATTGTGCATACAGATTAAGTGGTGGCATGGCAAAAGGGGGTGATGAGGAATAAAGAGGAGGGTATGATGTGGGATAATGAGGAAGAATGATGCAATAAAGAAGAGATGACACAAGTGAAGGAGGAAGCATAATGAAGACTAAAGAAGAGAAGATTAAATGAAATAAAGGGGAAAATAATGGAGAAAAAGAGGAACAGATGACATGGGATAAGAGGAAGAAGTGTAAATATGAAGGTATAATGTGAGAAAAAGAGGGAGATGATTGTGAATAAAGAGGAGAGTTAGTATGGGATATAGGGGAGAGAAGATGGTAGATAAGGAGGAAGGGATGATGTGGGGTTAGGAGGAGGGGTGATGGACAATAAAGTAGAGGGAATGTCAAGGGATAAGAAAGAAGGGTACTAGGGAGTTAAGAGTAAAATATGACATAAATTAAGGGAAGGAGTGGTAGGCAATAAAGAGGAGAGGATGATGTATGATAAAGTGAAATGGTAGGAGAATAAAGAACAGATGATATGAAGTAAAGGGTGTGAGAAAAAAATAATGCATGATATAAGTTAAAGAGGATAGATAACAAATAAAAACATGAGATGATGAATAACAAATGGAGAGTGATTTTGGAAAGATATAAAGGTATAATATAAAGGAGGGGTTCTCAATCTATGGATCACAACTCATTAGAGGGTCACATATCATATATCCTATATATCAGATATTTACATTATGATTCACAACAGTAGCAAAATTACAGTTGTAAAGTAGCAACAAGACAATTTTATGGTTGAGGGTAATCACAACATGAGGAATTGTCTTAAAGGGTTGCAGCATTAGGAAGGCTGAGAACCACTGATATAGGAAAAAGAGGTTGGGTTGTATAGAATAACTGGGAAAATGTTATGGTTTGAAATATAGGGATGTAACAATGTAATCATAGGGGGAAATCAGAGGACAAAGGTCAATAAAGGTATAAAATAATAGGCTTGGATGAAGGGAAATAATGAGAAGTAAAATGAAAAAAGTTAATTGATCTGATAAAGAGAATTTAAGAGTTAAAATAAGATAAATAATTAAAGAAAAGAAAAGTAAGAAAAAAGAATAAACTAATGAGAGGATTTATAATTCGGATGCAGGAAGCTTAAATGGGAAAATGGTAGATTTCTTTTTTTTTTTTTGGTAGATTTCTTCAACTGAGACACTCTCCTTGAATTTTTGACAAATGAAAACCTAGAAGCAGTTGGAAACATATAATGTACAAGCAAAAGAATAATGTCAAACTATTGTTTGATTTATGGGGACCACTAATCATTCTTGAAAGCTTATAGCATCAGGACACACTAAGAAATATCTGTGTTCAAAGTGGAATAGTGAGTATTACTTATTTATTTAATTTATTTTTTGAGAATTTCCTATATGGGTATTGTATTTACATCATTCCCCCCTCTTTCTCCTTTCCCCAATTACTTCTAAATCCAATTAATTCCTTCTGAAAACCAGGGTCTCTTTAAGTATTATTGTTACGCACACACACACACACACACACATGCACACACACACACACAATCTGTTGGGTTTATGTAGTGTTATTTATTTCTTTTAATAGAGGTTTATAGACAACAGTCACATAACAAGAGTTTTTACTATAATAATAAACTTTGTAATAATTATAATGATAGTTAATACATGTGGAATTATTCCAAAGTATCTGGTATCATTACACGTTTTACATGCATTTATTTAACTTAACAGTCACACTAATTCCAGGTGATACACGTTATTGCCATAGTCCTAAAATTGATACAGAGAGAGGTTAAATAACCTGCCCAAATATATAGGTATAAATGTAGCCCACCTTCCAAACTGGGTTGGTAAAATACTAGATTCTATTGGCCCAGGCATATGGGGGGGTTCTCAATTTCAGTAAGTAAGCTTCAGGTTCTTTTTTCCCCAAATATGTCTTTGCTCTCCACATAGAAAAAGCTGCTCAACAAAAATAATGCTATCTCCAACATTTGTATCCAGGTACCACAGATATTAACACTAATTTATCCCAACCAAGGCTGTCTTATTCAAGGCCAGAAGTCTGGGGAGAAGATTCAATTCCACAGCTTGGTGGGTGTAAAGATATGACTCACAAAGTTTTTACTTGCGTTATTGCTTACTCAAATAAAAAAAAAAAACCTACCAAACAATAAAAAAATCCAGATAATTAAAAAAAAGCAAATCATTTTGATACAATCCCTTCACTTTCTGAATTCCCTAAAATGAGGGTTTCTTATGTTCTTCCCTGTCAGACTACTAACTGAGGAACTGTAGCTGCATTGTCATAAACACAGACATTTTTATAAACCTTATTGTAAAGACCAGCACACAGACTTCCTTGATATCCAAATTTTGTGCTCAACCTGAGTGGCATAATAGACACTACTCATATACCCTGACTTCTCCACTTTATAGATTTCAGTGCTCGAACCATACCCAGTCACTTGAAACTTCTAGGTATGGATGTATCTCTAATGAGCTGAGCTCCAATCCCTCTGAGACTCAAGTCTTCCAACAATATTTGAGTCCCCCAACATTTGCTCTTGGTATGGAATGAGGAGCACAGGGGCCCAGTGTCCCCTCTTTACTTATTTCCTACCTAAACAGGATCTTGTGGCAATGGATTTAGAAGTTGATATGGGGTTCTCCTCTAGATGCTGAATTATATTTTATTACCATTGGTTAATAAAGAAGCTGCTTTGGTCTATGGGAGGGAAGAATATAGAAAGGCAGGAATTCCAAGGAGAGATAGAGGAGGAAAGAAGGCAGAGTCAGGGAGAAACCAGGTAGCTGCCAAAGGAGACAGATGCCTTACTGGTAAGCCACAGCCTCATGGCAAAATGCAGAATAATAGAAATGGGTTAATTTAAGATGTAAGAGGTAGCTAGGAATATGCCTAAGTCATTGGCCAAACAGTGTTTTAATTAATATAGTTTCTATGAAATTATTCAGGTCTGGGCAGCCTGGTAACTAAAGCAGAGCCTCTGGTTAAAATATGGCACCACTGTGGGACAACTACACCCACATAAAACCTGAGAGAGCTTGGGAAGGATTTATAGACCCCCCAAAAAAAAAAACAGAATTAAACACAACATCTTGGTAGCAGCATTTTCTTGGGTGGGCTCTGTTTGCTAGAGGCAAGCAGAGGTGTGGCTCCTTTAAGAGCAGGCTTTCTGACTGATCATTAGCAGCAAAAAATGTACAGTTTCTTTAAGAGCCAGCTTTCTGGTTCATGCTGGCATCATGAAGGACTCTGGCTCTTTTGAGAGGTTTGGCTACAGAGCACTGAAATGAGGCTTGTAAGCAGAGTGCTACAAATTGCTTTATGGCAACATAGACCCACTATATCTTTCAGGCTGGGTTGATGAACATGGCTTGCGAAGGTTTTGAACATACCTCTACCATGTTGGACTGTGCAGAGGTAACAGGAAAAGCCACAGCATTGTTCTTAACCATGCCTACTTAGCATGTCAAAAAAGGAAAAAAAGGGACTCTCCTGGTCAGAAAAGGATTACAGATCCACAATAAGAAAGATTCAGATGAAAAAGACCTTGGAATAGGTCACAGTATTGGATAAATGTATATGGGTTTGAGAGAGAGAGAGAGAGAGAGAGAGAGAGAGAGAGAGAGAGAGAGAGAGAAGAAAGAGTACAGTCATAGATTAAAGGAGTAAAGATAATAAAATAAATATTAAAAAATAATTGAGTAAAAATTACGTCACATAAAGATGGAATATAAACAGAGAGTCTGGATCATGCATGTTATTATATTTTTTTCAATTTTTGATGTCAGAGAGACATTTGACTCTGGGAGCTGCTAAGGAAAATAAACATTTATTTTAAAGATGTCTTAACTTCAAAATTTGAGTCTAAAGATATGTTACTTTGGAAAAGAGGTTCTGCTTTTGTTTCCACCGAAGATGAGAACCTGTGGATTCCTTCTAAGCTAATGTGGTTTGATGGAACAAGATCCCCTGAAAGGTCTCTGTGAATCCTATAAATACTTTGTTCAACAAACAGCAAGAAGCAGTTTGGAGAAAACTACTACCAAATTCCCAAGATGATTGTTTATGAATGTTTGTTTTTATTTAAAGGGTGTTGATTATAAGTGGTTAATGGTCACACTAACGCTCTTTCTGAAAAATGTGGAGGTGAGGGTATGATATAGAGACAAATTTAAGGTCAATTTTTTTTCACTGTGTATGTGTATTTTTGCTTTTGTTTAAGTTATTGTGTTTTTACAGTTCATTTAAAATGTAATATATAATTAAAATTTATAGATTAAAAGATAGTCAATTATAATAGTCAAACTTGTAGTCATGTTATATTTTTTAGATATACAGAGATATATTTCAGTTAGATAATCTTCAACACTTCAAAGACCTACAGAATATGGCATTTAAAATATTTTAAGACCTTAGACTTTTCTTGACAGTGAGACATGTTTGCTTCTGGCAGTCCCAATTATTTCAGAGAGGTTGATGGGCTTTGAAGAAACTCATTATGGAATTTGCCTTCAATGAGACAAGGCTAGCCACTTGGGCAAGAAATTGCTGTTTCCTGGACTCCTTGATGGTATGTTGTATGAACAGGACATCCAGGACCCACAGAAAAAATGACTAGTGAACTTGCCTAAAGAAGGTGAAAAAGTCTTTCAGGGTTTTTGCTTCATAAAATAGTCTGCCAGACATTATGCAAGACATAGAAGAAAGTGACTGACAAACTGCCAATACAGGTGAAACAGCCTTTCAAATTTCCTGCTTCATGGAAAAGTCTGCCAGATATTATGGGCCTGTAGGCTGAAGATAAATGCCGCAATGTTACAGAAGAACTTTGGGTGACTGTCAAGACTACAAGATGTCTCTGTCAAGTCTAGAATTTTGGAAGTTGCTTATAATGCAGTTCCTGTTTACTTAGTTCATATTATATCTTTCTGGGGTCTTTCAAGAGTTGAAGACAGATAGTTATAGTTTTCCTTAATTATGATAAAAGATAAATTAGATATAAAACATTAGACTCACAAATATAGGATAAATGATTGAGTATTTTTCTTAATTTGCCAAATAGTAAATGTATTAAATATAACTATAAGTTTTGCTTGATAACTGTTTTGTATATGTAATTTTACTATGTTAAAATTAAAAAAGTTAAAACCTTCCTTTTTATTTAGACAGAAAGGGGGAAGTGATATGGGATTTCTTTCTGTATATGTGTTGCTTTTATTGGCTAATGAATAAAGATGTTTTTGTCTATGGCAGGGAAGCATATAGCCAGGTGGGAAATCTGAATAGAGATAAAGAGAGAAAGTAGGCAGAGTCAGGGAGACACCATGTAGCTGCCAAAAGAGACAGATGCCAGATCCTTACCAGTAAGCCACAGCCTCGTACTGATACACAGATTAATAGAAATAAATTAATTTAAGTTTAAGAGTTAGTTAATAAGAAGCCTGAGATAATAGAAAAAGCTGAGTTACAATTAATATAGTTTCTGTGTGATTTTTTTTTGTGTCTGCATAGCCAGGAAACAAATGAGCAGGCTCAGCCTACAGGCTGTGTTAAAAATGTAAGTGAGTAAGTTAGGGTGAAACAATAAGAAACATTGTTTCTGCTTCCAGGTTCCTGCTTTGAGTTTCTGCACTGGCTTCCTCGATCATGATCTGTAATCTGTAAACTGAAATAAACTCTTTCTTCCTTTAAGATGTTTTTGGTCATGTTTATCATAACAACAGAAAACCATTGAGGACATATAGAGGTTTTGGGCAGATAATGTGTTTTCATTTCTCTGGAATAAATGCTCAGATGTAAAGTTGTAAGCCCTAGATAATAATGTGGTAAAATCTATAAGCAGCCAGCCAATCAGTTTTCAAAGCTAATAGATGACTTTATATATTCCCACTAGCAACGTATGAGTGATATGATTGCTCTGTATATTTTAAGCATTTTCCTTCATAGGTGGTTTGTGAACATAAAGCAAAGAAAACCAGCCTACAAATCACAATCCCAGAGAATTTAGACAACGATGAAGACACTAAGAGAGACTTACATAGATCTAATCTACATGGGAAGTAGAAAAAGAGAAGATCTCCTGAGTAAACTGGGAGCATGGGGACCTTGGGAGAGTATTGAGGCAGGGAGGGCAGAGGCAGGGAGGGCACCAGAGAAAAATGTAGAGCTCAATAAAAATCAATAAAAAAATTAAAAAGAAGCCCATTGTGATTCCTACTTGTGTTCTTTTACAAAGTGGCATTGTGTCTAGCTTCTTAGAAAACTATATTATTATCTGTGCTTTCCTGTATATGAATACAATATATTTATTTTAATATTTTAAATACTTGATTTGCTCACTGTATTTTGAGATTCCTAGATTCGTGGCTTGGTGTCTAACGTTGATTTTTGAAAGTTACCTGCTATGAGTATTTCCAATATTATTTCTTCATTCTTTCTTATTTATCTTTTTGGGTAATCATTTACATATAACTTATCCTGCGGATATTTCTCACAGTTCTTGATGTTCTTAGCTTTTCATTGCTTTCTCTTCTTGCTCTAAGGTTTGGAAAATGTTTCTGGACCTACCTATAAGATCACCTATCAGTACCAGAGCTCTGTTGATTCCACTAATGAACCTATTAATAGCATTCGTTTTTCTCTTTAGTGTTTTTCATTTTAAAGAGCATTTAAAACATTCTTGATTTGAATTCCCTTCACTCTGATTATATTACTCATCTACTCCTACAAGTTGTTTGCTTTTTCATTAAATCCTGTAATATACTTGTTTTAAAATTTCTCTCTGAAAAGTCCTAAATCAATAGTACATAGAAGTCTTGTTCTGATGTCTGTGCTTCTGTGCTTTTTCTATTGGAGAACTTTATAATTTTTGTTGAAAACTCAATATATATTTGGTATTAGGAATTAAGGTAACTAAGCATCTAGTTGAGAATTCATATTCATCTTACAGGAATTGGGTTGTATTTAATTCCTTCCATAATTATAGGTGCCCTGAGCTTCTACTTTTTCTAGTGGTCTTATTTTTATTTCCCCAGTTGATGTTGTACTTTGCTCAGTTTTTCTGTGAAGGATAGTCTGTATCTTCCAGCTCGTTCAGCTGGAATCCATTAATATTATACTGAAGTCTGATGTGCTATTAAGGTGTGAAGGGGGGGTGCTAAAATTTTACTTAGCCCATCTTAATCATGCAAAAAATGGGGTTTCATGGTGACATTTGTGTGTGTATAACATACTTTATTCTTATTAGTCCCTTATTGTTCCCTCTCATCCTTGCAGGAGGTAATTTATAATCTTCGGATTAAATCTATTCTTAATGGACCTGTGCCTCTGAGATATGATTTTTTCATAGGGTTTTTTTATAGTGAGAGTTTTTTTTTCTATTCTGTTCACTATTGCTTTCCTTTCCTGAAAATGTTTCTGATCAGTTTCCTTAAAATTCTCACCCTTCAGCCAGGTGTGATGGGTAGATCATACCTATAAATTCCACTACTTTGAAGGTGGAGGTAGGAGGTTTTCTGGAAATTCAAGCCTGCTGTAGGTTACATAAGAGATCAACCTGGGCTACAGACTACAATCCTGTCTTAGCAACAACAATAAAATCTCCAAAACATGAAAAACAAAACTTTGTGTCTTTGGAATGGTATTCCTTTATGCAAAACAGGAAGGTTAGAGGGCACAGGAGATTTGAGGAGTCCTGGGATAAAGTTTCAGAATTATTGTTAATGGCTGTAAGAAACCTGGAGAAGTAAATTTATTGCGCAGAATGCTCTAGATATATCTCAGAATGGTGACTTTTCTAGTCTTTCTTCCAAAGTCATCAGATTTTTCTTTGGATTCTGGAACCTCTTTGTGAAACCCTGGTAGGATTGCTAGATGGAAAATGTTGTTTGAATAAAAATAGCCTCCATAGGTTCATATATTTGAATTCTTAGCCCCTAGTTGGTGACTGTTTGGGAAAGGGTTAGGTGGGGGTCTGGCCTTGTAGGAGATATTTCACTGGAGATAGCATCTGAGGTCTTAAAATTTCTTACCCGGACCAGTCTTGTCTTCTGTGCCTCCAACTTGTGCCTCCACCATGCTCCCGCTGTGGTGGTTATGGACTCACTCTCCAAAACTACAAACAAGACCCCAATTAAATACTTTCTTTTATGAGTTGCTTTGGTCAGGGTGTCTCTTCATAACAACATAATGTAACTAAGACAGAAAGTTTATAAAAATGTGGGGACTTCCTAAGCTGTGACACCCCCTAGTTTCCCATACTCATCCTAATACACACTCATCTCATAAATGTTCCAAAATTACCATTTCAATGTTCCTACCACCTTATGCCCCCAGTGGTTTCTACTCTAGTAAAGCAGATTGCAATTGCTATATACTTTAAGCGTGTATCTTCCTCCAGTTGTGGTATAATAGTTTATACTAGTACCTTAGATATCTAAAGAATCCAGGAAATGTTACTTTTTTCAATATTTTTATTTCTAATGAGAATATAAAATAATGACTTTATTATGCTATATTTTTGTTTTTCCTCTAATCCTTTATCCATTCCCTGTGCTCCCATGCTCATATATCCCTAGTTTCCAGTTCTTTCTTTTTTATTAGTTCTCTGAGAGTTTTATATGTATTTTGATGATATTCACCCCACTCAACTCTTCCCTTTTCCAAACCATGCCCTACCCACTTAAATTTGTGGCCTTTTCCTTTAATTCTTCAAGATAAGTTTTTTTTTTTTTTGATTTTTTGAGACAGGGTTTCTCTGTAGCTTTGGTGCCTGTCCCAATACTAGCTCTTGTAGACCAGGCTGGCATCGACCTCCCAGAGATCCGCCTGCCTCTGCCTCCCGAGTGCTGCGATTAAAGGCTTGCGCCACCACCGCCCGACAAGACCAGTTTTTTTGTGGCCCAAATATTCTTGAATATATATTAGAGAAAATTGTCACTTATACTCCCGGCAGATAAAAATTGCAAATAGCTTCATAGCAAGGCATAGAATTTCTTTTTTCTTTTAAAAATGTATTATTAATTTATTTACTTTATTTATTTTACTTGCCAACCAGTTTCTCCTCCTTTCCCTCCTCCTGTTCCCTCCCACCATCTCTCTTCTACCCCCCCTCCCACTCATCTGCTCCTCCTCTGGCTATATTCAGAATGGTAAGGTTTCCCATGGGAGTCAACAAAGCATGTTATATCAAGTTGAGGCAGGACCAAGATCCTCCCCATCACATCAAGGCTGGGCAAGGCATCCCACCATAGAGCATAGGTTCCAAAGAGTCAACTCATGTACCAGGGACAGATCCTGGTCCCAATGCTAGGGACCCCACAAAAGACCTATACAACTGTCACCCACGTACACAGGGCCTAGGTCTGTCCCATGCTGGCTCCCTAGTTGTTGGTCCAGAGTCCTTGAGCTCCCACAAGCTTAGGCCAACTGTCTCTGTGGGTTTCCCTGTCATCATCCTTACTCCACTTTGTTCATGTAATCCCTCTTCCATCTCTTCAACCTGACTCCCAGAGCTCAGTCCAGTGCCTAGCTGTGGATCACTGTATCTGCTTCCATCAGTTACTGGATATAGGGTCTCTGGTGACAATTAGGGTAGTCACTAATCTGATTATAGGAGAAAGCCAGTTCAGGCACCCTCTCCAACATTTCTAGGAGTATTAGCTGGGGTCATCTGTGTCAGTTAGTGCGAGTTTCCCTGACATCAGGTTTCTCCCTAACCCTATAATTGCCCCCTCTCTATCAAGATATCTCTTTCATTACTCTCCCCCCCCCGTCTCTAGCCCCCAACTCAACAATCCTGATCCCTCATGCTCCCATGTCTCCATCCCATTCCCTCTATCCCCACCCCCAGTTTACACTGAACATCGCATGTATTTGCTCTTTCCAGGGAGATCCATGCATCTCTTACGGTCTTTCTTGTTACCTAGCTTCTCTGGGATGAAGGTAGTAAAGGCATAGTTTTTCATTCTTAACTCCAGTCTGTGCTGGAATGTGATCTGATTTTCACTTGCTCTTTTGCACGATGTCACAAATATTTAAGTTTGTAGCTGTTTCATTTGAATAAGAATGATCCCTCTATGTTGGTATATTTGAGTGCTTAGTCATCATGGAGTGCAGATACATAATGTTGCTTTTGAAAGTTTGTGTGTTTTCATAGAAAGGGGATCAGATACCAATGAAAATGTGTGGCCCAGGTGATCCAACCTTCAGAGTGCTTCTGTTTCTGTTTCCTCAGAGTTCTGCATTCAGAACAACCTCAAGGCTGTTAGCTGAGTTGGCTCAACCTCACAGACTATTCTAGCCAGGACTAGAGGTAAGCCCTAAACTTTTCCATTACACAGACTGGATAGCAAATGTTATAGCTAGTTTTCTTAGGACTTAACCATTATCTCAATTTTCTCAGGGTCCCCTGGGTATGTTATTGTCTCCAGACAACAGGAAGCAGTCTAGAGAATGCAATGACCACATTCCCAAGAGGTGGTTTTTGGTGATTCAGTGGGTTATGGACATTTGTCATTGTTTAGTTGGGATATAGGAATACAGGATAAAAAGACAACTATTCATTTCAAATATTTTATAGTGGCATGGACTTTTGTATATTGATACAAATTTAAGCTTATTTTTGTTATACCATATATGTGTTTTACTCTTGTTTAAGGTATTGTACCTATGCAGCTCATTTAAAAATGTGATATGAAGTTCTAGTCCTTGCAAGTTATTATTACAAACTGTTTAGGATAATTAAGAAATGTAGCTCAGTGTTTAGTAATTTATAACAATCAAACTTGTAGTCATATTAGGTACATTTTCAAGGTAAAACAGAGACATTTTAGATAGATGGCTTTCAAACAGTTCAGAGACCTACAGAATATGCTATTTAAGATGCTTAATAACCTAATGGTTTTCATGACAGTGAGACAAGTCTGTTCCTGACAGCACCAATCTACATTATAAAGGAATGATGGACATTGAAGAACCTCCATATGGAGTTGTTTTCATTTTGGCAAAACTAGCCATTTGGGCAAGAAACTGCCCTTGCCTCAACTGCTGACAAGACACTGCCAACTGGACAAGCAGGACAAAAAAGACAGCAACTGCTGAACTTTGCCAAGAAAAGGTGGAAAAGTCCTTTAAAATTCCTGATTCATAGAAAAGTCTGTCAGGTAATCTAGGCCTGTAGGCCAAAGATGGATGCCCAACATTGTAGTGAAATCTTGGGTGACTATTTAGGCAGCTAGATATCTTTGTCATTTCCATAGAATTGGAAGTTCCATGGTCTGCACTTTCTTTTTACTCAAGGGATGTATCCTTCTCAGGTCTCTGATGGAGTTGAAGATGAGATAGTTAAAATTATAGTTTTCCTTGTTACCAAATTCAGAAAATAAATTTAAATAAGAGATATAAACTTTGTAAGGTTGAGAAACATAAAAATTTAAATTGTTAATCTAATAAAATGTTTTGAAGTCTAAAAAGATAATTTTGGGTTGGCAATACAAGTTAGGAAAGAAAGTAAATTGGATATACAACTTTGAACGTACCAAGATAGAATAGACAATGAAGTATTTTCTCTGAATTTGCCAAATACAAATGAACTGGATATTGTAAATGCACTTCTTACTTGATAATAGTTCTTATTGCATATATTTGTACTATGTTAAAGCGATTTTTTTTCTTTTTATTTAGACAAAAGGGGTGAAATGTTGCAGAATATATGTTTATCTATGCAAAGATATGTGGCATTTATTTAACTACACAAAAATCTATGGCATCCATTTATGTTGCAGAACATTTGTTTAACTATGTAAAGATGTGCTGTATTGTTTACTTATGTAAAGATGTATTGCTGTTTTACCTTGCCTGCTTAAGGCACCTGATTATTCAATTAAAAAGTTATAGGTGGGACTTCCAGGGAGTCAGAGTATGTAAGAGAAGGAATTTAGGCTAGGGGGAACAAAGAAAAAGAGTTGCCCAGGGAGACTCTAGCTAGATGCCAGAGGCTAGACTGACAGATTAAGAAAAATCAGGAAAGTGAGACATAAAAATCACTTATGAATGAGCACATATGATAATTGTCTTTCTGGGTATGGATTACCTCACTCAAAATGATGTTTTCTTGTAAGAGGAGGGCCTGTTTGTTCATCCCAGCTGCACCGAACTGAAATAATCACACAGAAACTATATTAATTAAATCAATGCTTGGCCCATTAGCTCTAGCTTCTTATTGGCTAATACTTACATCTTCGTTTAACCCATTTCTACTAATCTGTGTTTTGCCACATGCTTGTGGTTTATTGGCAAGGTTCTGCATCTGCCTCTGGCAGCTCCATGATGCTTATCTCTCTGCCTTCCTTCTCCCAGCATTCAGTCCAGTTTCCCCCGCCTACCTAAGTTCTGCCCTATCAACAGGCTAAGGCAGTTTCTTTATTCATTAATGGTAATCACAGCACACAGATTCCCACATCATTTTCTGGGTCCATCTATTCACCTGCAAAATTCAAGGTGTAATTATTTTTTTCTGCTGTGTAGTACTCCATTGTGTAAATGTACCATATTTTCCTTTTCCATTCTTAGATCGAGGGGCATTTAGGTTGTTTCCAGGTTCTGGCTATAACAAACAAGGTAACATTCCTGCATTGTTGGTGGGAATGCAAGCTGGTACAGCCTATTTGGATGTCAGTGTGGCAATTTCTCAGAAAATTAGGAAACAACCTTCCTCAAGACCCAGTAATACTACTTTTGGCTATATATCCAAAGAATGCTCAATAGCATCACAAAGACATGTGTTCAACTATGTTCATAGCAGCATTGTTTATCATAGCCAGAACATGGGTGCTACTTCTTAAAATTAGGGATCTAATTAATTTAATGATGATAGAAATATTCAGATTATCCATTTAATTTCATTTAATTTGTTGGTTTGCAAAGAATGAGGTTTTCTTTTCTCTTTTTACCTCTCTTTATACCACATTAAGGTATAAAACTGTAGATAAGATAGGATAGATAATGGGGTATTTTATTTTAATGTGCCAGACACAAATCAACTAGAATTCATTAAACTGTTAATATAATCTTTTTTTCTTTCACTTTATTTATATGATGGATTACATTGATAGATTTTCATATGTTGAACCAGCCCCGCATCTCTGGGATGAAGCCTACTTGATCATAATGGATATTTATATTATTTTATTTATTTATTTATTTATTAAAGATTTCTGATTCCTCCCCACCACCGCCGCCCCTTTCCCTACGCCGCTGCCATGCAAGTCCCCCTACCTCGTCAGCCCAAAGAGCAATCAGGGTTCCCTGCCCTGTGGGAAGTCCAAGGACCACCCACCTCAATCCAGGTCTAGGAAGGTGAGCATCCAAACTGCCTAGGCTCCCACAAAGCCAATACGTGCAGTAGGATCAAATACCCATTGCCATTGTTCTTGAGTTCTCAGTAGTCCTCATTGTCCACTATGTTCAGCGAGTCCAGTTTTATTCCATGCTTTTTCAGACCCAGGCCAGCTGGCCTTGGTGAGTTCCCAATAGAACATCCCCATTGTCTCAGTGTGTGGGTGCACCCCTCGCAGTCCTGAGTTCCTTGCTCATGCTCTCTCTCCTACTGCTCCTGATTTGGACCTTGGAATTTCAGTCCGGTGCTCCAATGTGGGTCTCTGACTCTGTCTCCTTTCATCGCCTGGTGAAGGTTAATATCCAGGAGGATGCCTATATGTTTTTCTTTGGGTTCTCCTTCTTATTTAGCTTCTCTAGGATCACGAATTATAGGCTCAATGTCCTTTATTTATGGCTAGAAACCAAATATGAGTGAGTACATCCCATGTTCCTCTTTTTGGGTCTAGCTTACCTCACTCAGGATAGTGTTTTCTATTTCCGTCCATATGCATGCAAAATTCAAGAGGTCATTGTTTTTTATTGCTGAGTAGTACTCTAATATGTATATATTCCATACTTTCTTCATCCATTCTTCCATTGAAGGGCATCTAGGTTGTTTCCAGGTTCTGGCTATTACAAACAGTGCTGCTATGAACATAGTTGAGCATATACTTTTGTTGTATGATAGGGCATCTCTTGTGTGTATTCCCAAGAGTGATATTGCTTAGTCCAGGGGTAGGCTGATCCCGAATTTCCTGAGAAACTGCCACACTGCTTTCCAAAGTGGTTGCACAAGTTTGCATTCCCACCAGCAAGGGACAAGTGTACCCCTTTCTCCACAACCTCTCCAGCAAAGGCTATCATTGGTGGTTTTTATTTTAGCCATTCTGACAGATGTAAGATGGTATCTTAAAGTTGTCTTGATTTGCATTTCCCTGATTGCTAAGGAAGTTGAGCATGATCTTAAGTGTCTTTTGGCCATTTGAACTTGTTCTGTTGAGAGATCTCTGTTCAGCTCAGTGTCCCATTTTACAATTGGGTTGATTGGCCTTTTATGGTCTAGTTTCTTGAGTTCTTTATATATTTTGGAGATCAGACCTTTGTCAGTTGTGGGGTTGGTGAAGATCTTCTCCCAGTCAGTGGGTTGCCTTTTTGTCTTAGTGACAGTGTCCTTTGCTTTACAGAAGCTTCTCAGTCTCAGGAGGTCCCATTTATTCAAGTAGGCCCTTAATGTCTGTGCTGCTGGGGTTATACATATGAAGTGGTCTTCTGTGCCCATGTGTTGTAGAGTACTTCCCACTTTCTCTTCTATCAGGTTCAGTGTGCTCAGACTGATATTGAGGTCTTTCATCCACTTGGACTTGAGTTTTGTGCATGGTGATAGATATGGATCTATTTTCATTCTTCTACAGATTGACATCCAGTTATGCCAGCACAATTTGTTGAAGATGCTTTCTTTTTTCCATTGTATACTTTTAGCTCCTTTATCGAAAATCAGGTGATCATATGTTTGTGGGTTAAAATTCGGGTCTTCTATTCGATTCCATTGGTCGACTTCTCTGTTTTTATGCCAATACCAAGCTGTTTTCAATACTGTAGCTCCGTAATAGAGTTTGAAGTCAGGGATGGTAATGCCTCCAGACGATCCTTTATTGTATAAGATTGTTTTAGCTATCCTGGGTTTTTTGTTTTTCCATATAATGTTGATTATTATCTTCTCCAGGTCTGTGAAGAATTTTGATGGGGATTGCATTGAATCTATAGATTGGTTTTGGCAGAATTGCCATTTTTACTATGTTGATCCTCCCAATCCAAGAGCAAGGGAGATCCTTCCATTTTCTGGTGTCCTCTTCTATTTCTTTCTTCAAAGTCTTAAAGTTCTTGTCAAATAGCTCTTTCACTTCCTTGGTTAGAGTTACCCCAAGATATTTTATGCTATTTGTGGCTATCGTGAAAGGTGATCTTCTCTGATTTCCCTCTCTGCTTCCTTATCCTTAGTGTATAGGAAGACAACTGGTTTTTTTGGAGTTGATCTTGTATCCCGCCACATTACTAAAGGTGTTTATCAGCTGTAAGAGTTCTTTGGTAGAGTTTTTGGGGTCGCTTATATATACTATCATATCATCTGCAAATAACGAAAGCTTAACTTCTTCCTATCCAATACGATTCCCCTTGATCCCCTTATGTTGTCTTATTGCTATTGCTAGAACTTCAAGCACTATATTGAAGAGGTATGGAGAGAGTGGACAGCCTTGTCGTGTTCCTGATTCTAGTGGGATGGCCTTGAGTTTTTCTCTGTTTAATTTAATGTTAGCTATCGGCTTGCTGTAGATAGCTTTTATTATATTTAGGTATGACCCTTGTATCCATAATCTCTCCAAGACCTTTATCATAAAGGGGTAAGAATGAGGTTTTCAAAGTTGAAGAGATTACAGCTATAAAGTTTTTTTTTTTTTAGCTTCACCTTATTAGCCTGTAAATACCCAAAGGGGCTTCCATGATACAGCATCTTTCACTAATACCATCAACAATAGGCTTCTCTTTTTCTGGTTTTCAGTCTTTCTAAAGATTTTTAACATTTATCATTGTTTAAAATGCAGTGTTTTATTTTGATTTCTGTTGCCTTGCTCTTTTTATTTTATTTATTTCTATAATTTTCTTTATTATTTCTTCTTTCTGCTTAGTTCCAGTTTTGTTTCCTCTTTGTTTTCTAGTTTCGTAAGGGAAGAGCTTTGTTACTTTTTTGTTTTTATCTTAATCAAGCATTTTATACTTCATTTTTTTTTACTTTAGGGTTGCTATTATATTGCAACATGTGTTTTGATTTGTTTTTCTTCATTGTTATTCTGTTGATACATTTTTATTACCTCTGAGACATTATAATTGACCCATGGCTTGTTTAGGTGCTTACTTAAGTATGTAAGTGTTTTCTCAACATCTGTACTTTCTCTCATCTTGCTGTTACTGATTTGCAGTAATATTTCATCCACTCTATGTGCCACACATGCTCTAGAAAAATAGTAAGGCTACGGTGAGCCACTTTCTATTGCTGAGCTTCTACGTAAGAAATGGAAGGCTTGGATTACAGATTTCTGTTGAATGGGAGCTCATTCATACTCTGTTTCTGTGTTGTTTACTTAATCATGATGGGGAAGGTCCAAAACTGGTACACCCTTTTCCATCTTTCAAGGCTCTCACTTAATTTATCACTTATTTGCTGGGCTTATACTTAGTACTTAGTATAGAAAAATTTGTATAGAAATGTTCTTATGATTTTTTCCCTTGGGGACATTTAAAAATATTTAGGTAATTTCTATAATATACAATTTAGAATGTATAATTCAAGTTTTAGAATATGTGAAGACTTACATTCCTATAATTTAAAATAATAATACTCTCATTATCCCTAAAAGAATCTGTGGACTTATTAGCTTCTAGTCCCCATTCTTCTCCACTCCCAAGTCTATGTAACTACCCAACTTTCTGTTTTCTACTAGTGCCCATTAAGTATTTCATTCATAGCAAAATCATGTCGTATATGATCTTCTGTGAGTGATTTCATTCCATTTAGCATATTTTCTATATTCCTCTATGTTGAATTAGAGCTTCATTCCTTTTTAATACTGACTAATATTTCATTGTTTAGCTATTCCATGTTTAATTTGCATTTAACTAGAAAATAATTATGCTTAACATTCTTCATATTTTCCTCCATTCTTTGGTAATGTATCTGTCCAAATCTTTTGCTGTCATTTTAACTGGCATTTTAAACAGAGTATCAATTATTTTTGTGCAATCTGAATAATTCTTTCCTTTTGTGACTCAAATTTCATTCTCTTGTGTCTTTTAAGAAGTGGAATTTAAATTTCTCTGCAAAGTCTATTGTATTATTTAAAAATTCTATGAATCCTTTTTTGATAACATTGCTAAGAAATCTGCTTAACTCGCGATCATAAGACATATCATTCAGGGTTGACAACAGAGTGAGGAGAAAGGCAATGTAAATCATGAATTTCAGTGGGAACTAACTCTCTGGACTTTTAAGTTTTAGAGAGTGACAGAATCTCAAAATTTTGCACCCTTAAATGTTCTTTTATTGATTTTTATTGCTCTCTACATTTTTCTCTGCTCCCCTCTTTGCCTCTCCCCTCCCCTTCAACTCTCCCCCAGTGTCCCCATGGTCCCAGTTTACTCAGGAGATCTTGTCATTTTTTACTTCCCATGTAGATTAGATCAATGTATGTCTCTCTTAGTGTCCTCATTGTTGTCTAAATTCTCTGGGATTGTGATTTGTAGGATGATTTTCTTTGTTTTAATTTTAAAAACCACGTATGAGTGAGTAAATGTGATAATTGTCTTTCTGTGTCTGGGTTACCTCACTCAAAATGATGTTTTCTAGCTCCATCCATTTTCCTGCAAAATTCAAGTTGCCATTACTTTTTTCTGCTGTATAGTACTCCATTGTGTAAATGTACCTTTTCCTTATCCATTCATCTGGCTGGGGGCATTTAGGTCGTTTCTGGTTTTGGCTATGACAAACAATGCTGCTATGAGCATAGCTGAGCACATGTCCTTGTGGCATGATTGAGTATCCTTTGGATATATACCCAAAAGTGGTATTACTGGGTCTTGAGGAAGGTTGTTTCCTAATTTTCTGAGAAATTGCCACACTGACATCCAAAGGGGCTGTACCAGCTTGCATTCCCACCAGCAATGCAGAAGTGTTCCCTTTTCTTTACAATGTCTCCAGCATAACCTGCCATTAGTGTTTTTGATCTTGGTCATTCTTACAGGTGTAAGATGCAATCTCAGAGTTGTTTTGATTTGCGTTTCTCTGATGAATAAGGATGTTGAACATTTCCTTAAGTCTCTTTCAACCATTTTAGATTCCTCTCTTGAGAGTCTCTGTTTAGGTCTGTACTCCATTATTTTTATTAGATTATTTGTTCTTTTGATGACCAATTTCTTGATTTCTTTGTATATTTTGGAGATCAGACCTCTGTATGATGTGGGATTAGTGAAGAACTTTTCCCATTCTATAGGCTGTTGTTTTGTCTTGTTGACTATGTCCTTTGCCTTACAGAAGCTTTTCAGTTTTAGGAAGTCCCGTTTATTAATTGTTTCTCTCAGTGCCTACGCTGCTGGGGTTATATTTTGGAAATCATCTCGTGTGCCAATGTGTTCAAGTGTACTTCTCACTTTCTCTTTGTTGACTGAGGTTTTTGTCCTGCCTGGTTCCTACAGTCATTAAGTCCCAATGAAATCACACAGAGGTCTACATTAACTGTAAACGGACCCATTAGCTGAGGCTTCTTATTAACTGTTAGAACTTATATTAGCTCATTATTCTTGTCTATGTTAGCCATGTGGCTTGGTACCTTATTCAGCTTGGCAGTCACATCTTACTTCCTTTGAGGCTAGGTCATGTCTGCAGACTAGGACTTCCTTCTTCCCAGAATTCTCCCATTCTCATTTACCCACCTCTACATTCTGTCTGGTTGTGCTGCTGGTACTTCCTGCCTGGCTACTGGCCAATTAGTGTTTTATTAAAATATAATTGACAGGGTGCAATCCATTTTCCTACAGAACTCCCCCCCACCTTTTTTTTAAGGAATAAGAACTATGAATCTAATATTCTCTGTTTAGCTTTTCTCCTGACCATTATCCACAACAACTTATAACTAACATTCTAAATGAAAGAAACTATCCATAGTCCATTTTTTGGTAATGTGGGTATAGTTTTCCAGGCTACTTCCTGCTGGTTGAGGGCACTGATAATCATATGGGGACCTAAAGAAAATTTAGAATTATGATCAAGTCATGACTAGAGTATCCTGTGAGGCTTGATCATCTCAGGCAGCAGTATTGAATCTGTTTTGGATGTAGAACTCAGACATCTGGCCCATCTGATCCTACCAGAGATTTCTCAGGTGGTCTTCCTCGATCAAACCTGATTTTTCTTAACTTAAAATGAATCCACAGCTTCTTATTTCATGTGGAAACAAAAACAAAACCTCTTTTCAAAAGTAACATACATTTTGACTTCAATTTTGAAGTCAAAGTATTTTTTAAAATACTTATTTTGGATTAATTCAGCAGCATTTATAAACAAATATCTTTTAGCAGCTGCCATTCCTTCCTCAGCATTCAAACAATTCAAAGAGAAAATAATAATACAGTATTCAGACTCTCTGTGTATTTTTCATCTTTACATGGCTTTATTTTAACCTCTATTTCTTTTATTTTTGTTTTCAATTTTTGACTTTTTGAGACAGGATTTCTCTATGTATCTTTGTCCTAGAACTTACTCTGTAGACCAGGCTGTCCTTGAACTCACTGAGATCCACCTGCCTCTGCCTCCCAAGGACTGGGATTAAAGGTGTGTGCCACCATACCCAACTACTCTCTTTTTTCTTTTAGAGATTTTATTCTTTTTTTTTTCTCTCCCAAGCCTACATATATTTTTAAACACGCAGTAAATCATTTAGAGTTTTTTTTCATCATTGAATCTAATTTTACTGTATATTTCTCTCTTTTTATGACCACATGAGTCTTTAATTTGCTAAGCAATATGGGTAAAGTCAAAGCCATAACTTTGACGGGTGGATCCAGCCCATTTTTTAGCTTTCTAAGAGTCCAACCTCATGGTAGAGGTACTGGTCGGAGCCCTGTTTATTGCTACAACTCTATGGCATTTCAAGGTCCCTGCCAACACCAAAAAGCATGCAGTCAGCTTTTCATCAACACCATTTAAGTGTCTTGTGGCAGGACCTCTTCAAAAGAGCTGCAAGGTTTTGTAGCTAAAGCTGAGTCAGGAAGCATCTCTTAAATGAGAGCACTCTGCACTCTAGCAAGCACAACAGACCTGAGAACTTGCTGATACCAAGAAATAATGCATAATGCTGCTATTTTCTGTCTTTAGTTACTTAACAAGCTCTCTCAGGCTTTATGTGGATGCACTAGTCCACATGTTGGACACCATTCTGTAGGAGGAGCGCCTCCTTGTTGATCCTGGCCACCCAGCTATCTTAGCCCCGATATAATTACACAAAAACTGTACTACTTAAATGATTGCTTGAGCCACTAGCTCTAGTTTCTTATTGGCTAATTCTTACATTTTAATTTAATCCATTTCTATTAATCTGTGTATCGCTACGTGGCAGTGACTTACCAGGTAAAATTCCCACCATTTGTCTCTGGCATCTCCCTCACTCTGCTTTCTTTGTCGCAGAATTCAGTTCCATCTTCCTTACCTTTCTAAGTTCTGCCCTATCAACAGGCACAGACAGTTTCTTTTATTAATTAAACAGTGAAAGATGCACATGGACAGAGGGACATCCCACACCATCTCTTCTATAAGGTTCAGTGTGATTGACTTTATGTTGAGGTCTTTGATTCACTTGGACTTGAGTTTTATGCATGGTTATAGATATGGATCTATTTTCATTCTTCTACATATTGATATCCAGTTATGCTACCACCATTAGTTAAATATGCTTTTTTCCATTTGATATATTTTGCTTCTTTGTCAAAAATCAGGTGTTCAAAGGTATGTGGTTTAATATCTGGGTCTTTGATTTGGTTTCATTGGTCCTTTTGTCTCTTCTTATGCCAATACCAGGCTGTTTTCAGTATTGTAGCTCTGTAGTAGATTTTGAAGTCAGCGATTGTGATGACTCCAGAAATTCCATTTTTATTGATTTTTATTGAACTCTACATTTTTCTCTGATCACTCCTTTCCCTGCCTCTCCCCTTTCCTTCAACCCTTTCCCAAGGTCTCCATGCTCCCAATTTACTCAGGAGATCTTGTCTTATTCTACTTTCCACGTACATTAGAACTATGCATGTGTTTTCCAGTGTCCCCATTGTTGTCTAAGTTCTCTGGGATTGTGATTTGTAAGCTGGTTTTCTTTGCTTTATGTTTAAAAACTTCTTATGAGTGAGTACTACACAGCAGAAAAAATAATTATATCTTGAATTTTGCAGGAAAATGGATGGAGCTAAAAAACATTAATTTGAATGAGGTAACCCAGAAGTTCTTTTATTGTATAGGATTGTTTTGGCTATCCTGGGTTTTTGCTTTTCCATTTAAAATGAGTACCATTCTTTCAAGGTCTGTAAAGATTTTTGCTGGGATTTTGATGGGCATTGCATTGAATCTGTAGATTGCCATTTTTACTATGTTAATTCCACTTTCTGGTATCTTCTTCAATTTCTTTCTTCAAAGATTTAAAGTTCTTGTTATACAAGTCTTCCATTTGTTTGCTTGAAGTTACTCTGAGATATTTTATGCTATTTGTGGCTATTGTGATGGGTGTTGCTTCTCTGATTTCTTTCCCCAATGCTTTTTTTCATCTGTGTACAGGAGGGCTACTCATTTTTTTTGAGTTAATCTTGTATCCTGCTACATTACTGGAAGTGTTAATGAGTTATAGAAGTTCCTTGGTAGAAATTTGGGGACCACTTATGTAAACTATCATAATAGCAAACTGTGAGAGTTTGACTTCTTTTCTGATTTGTATCCCCTTGATCTCCTTTTGGTGTCTTATTGCTCTAGCTAGGACCTCAAGAACTATATTAAATAGATATGGAGAGAGTGGAAAACTTTGTATTGTTCCCGATTTCAGTGGAATCGCTGGGAGTTTCTCTCCATTTAGTTTGGTGTTGGCAGTTGGCTTGCTGTATATTGCATTTATTGTGTTTAGGTATGTTCCTTGTATCCCTGCTCTCTCCAAGATCTTTATACTGAGAACTCAAGAACAATGGCAATGGGTTTTTGATCCTACTGCATGTACTGGCTTTGTGGGAGCCTAGGCAGTTTGGATGCTCACCTTACTAGACCTGGATGGAGGTGGGTGGTCCTTGGACTTCCCACAGGGCAGGGAACCCTGATTGCTCTTTGGGCTGACGAGAAAGGGGGACTTGACTGGGGAAAGGGGAGGGAAATGGGAGGTGGTGGCAGGGAAGAGACAGAAATCTTTAATAAATAAATAAAAAAGAAAGATTGCTGTATTTTGTTACAAGCTTTTTCAGCACCTAATAAGATGATCATGTAGTTTGTATTTTTCAGTTTGTTTATATTGTGGATTACGTTGACAGATTTTTGTATGTCGAACCATCCCTACATCTCTGGTATGAAGCCAACTTGATCATGGCGGCTGATGGTTCTGATGTGTTGTTCTTGGATTTGGTTTGCCAGTATTTTATTGAGTATTTTTGCATCATTGTTCATGAGTGAGATTGGTCTATAATTCTCTTTCTTAGTAATGTCTTTCTGTGGTTTGGATATCAGGGTAATTGTAGCTTCATAAAAAGAGTTTGGCAATGTTCCTTTTGTTTCTATTGTGTGGAATAATTTGTCAAGTATTGGTATTAGTTCTCTGAAAATCTTGTAAAATTCTGAGCTGAAACTATCTGGTCCTGGGCTCATTTTGGTTGGGAGACTTTTGACATTGTTTCTCTTTCTTCAGTCATTATAAGTCTGTTTAACTTGTTTATCTGGTCTTGATTTAATTTTGGTAAGTGATATTTATCCAGAAAGTTGTCCATTTCCTTTAAGTTTTCCAATTTTGTGAAGTACAGATTTTCAAAATATGACCTGATGATTCTCTGTATTTCTTCCATGTCCCCCCTTTTATTTCTGATTTTGTTAATTTGGATATTCTCTTCTCTCCCTTTTGGTTAGTTTGGATAAAGGTCTGTCTATTTTTTTTTTGATTTTCTTGAAGAACCAAATCTTTGTCTCATTAATTCTGTGTATTGTTTTCTTTGTTCCTATTTTGTTGATTTCAGCCCTCACTTTGATTATTTCCCGCCATCTAGTTCTCTTGGGTGAGTTTGCTTCCTTTTTTTCTAAAGTTTTCAAATGTTCTGTTAATTAACTAGTGTGGGATTTTTACAGCTTCTTTATGTAAGCATTTAATGCTATGAACTTTCCTCTTAAATCTAATTTCATTGTGTCCCATGAATTTGGGTATGTTGTGTGGTCATTTTCATTGAATTTTAGGAAGTCTTTAATCTCCCCCTTTATTTCTTCCTTGACCCATTGATGATACAGGTGAGCATTGTTTAATTTCCATGTGTTTGTGGGTTTTCTGGAATTAGTATTGCTGTTGACTTTTAGTTTTAAACCATGGTGATCTGATAGGATACATAGGGTTATCCCAATTATTTTGTATTTCTTGAGATCCCAGATTCACTCCTGGACCTGCAGAGAGATCTCTGTTTCCTGCCTACTCTCTCAGAGGTTCCAGATTCATGCCCAGACCCGCTGAGGTCCTGGCTCAGGCCTTGTTCCTAGGAGGTCCTAAACTCATGCCCACACCTATAGGGGTCCTGGCTTATGTCTACTCCCTTGAAGGTCCCAGATTCATGTCTGGACGCTCAGTGGTCACTGGCTCTGGCTCACTTGCTCAACAGTTACTCCTATCTGTTCTGGCAGAGTTTTCTGTCTCAGGTCTGCTCTGAACCAGGTCTCTGGCTCAGTCCTGGTCCACCAGTGTCCTGGGACTGGATTGGCTCCCAGCTCCTGCTCACACGGAGCTTACTTTCTCAGGCCCACTCTGGCTTAGGTCCCTGTAAATGGTTTTTATCACACCATTTTTGGTGTTATTTTGTCTTGTTTTGTTCCACAAAATTTTCCATTTTCTTTCTAATCATTAATTGAGAGCCATTGTATTTTTCTATTGTTAATATGACTATTGTGAACATGCTATTTTTCATGCAGATATTTTCATTCAAGTATATATTCGTAAGTAAGCAATTTGCAGCATATAGCAACTTCATATTTTTTTTGATAAACTACCCAATACTTCTTAAGAATTGTGTCATTTGTAGCCCTAAAATAACACTGTATGAGATTTCCAATTTCTTTCTATCATTTAAATATATATTCTTCAAAATCATCTTTATTGAATTATAAGCTATATAGGACAAAATAAATTTACTTTCCATGCCCAGTTTGATGCCATTAATTCATTAGTTTTAACTACTATGATACAGAGAATTTTTATTACCCCCTTCTTTTCATCATGTCTTTGTAGATTTAATTCTTTTCAACATCTAATTATATGCTTCTCATCATTATAGCCTCATTTTTATAGATCTGTAATTCTACTCAATTGGAATTGGACAGTACATCTTTGGTTTGTCCGTATAGTCTTGTGCAGCGTACTGCTTTTGATGTTCATCATTTTCGATTGGCTGTATCAATGTTTTCTTCCTTCTTATTTGCCAAATGTTATTTCATTATATGGGATTATTTTAATTATGATTATACATATTATATATTCCATAATTTGTATAGTAATTAATCAATAGATATATTTTTAATTTTTTAGTATGGGTTTATTATAAACTGAACTCATACATATTCATGTACATGTATCTATGAGGTCACTCACTTTCATTTAATTAGGGTATTCTTGGCAAAAAGACTGTTGACTCCCAAGTATCCTAAGTAGTGTGATTAACTATTGATTTCATATGAACATCTGTTATTTTCAACATGATGTGATTGAAGTATGAGTTTTTCTTCATCATATATCCTTGACAATTTTGTTAAAAACTAGATAACTAATTGGCTATATATGTGTAAATCTATTTTTCTTTATTTGTTTCTATTCACCTATATGTCTATGATAAAGCTAATATTATAAAATCTTGCTGATTGTAGCCTTGAAATCATTTTGCATATATTCAGCCTTGCTCTTTTTAATAAGTGATTTTGTTGATTATTCCAAATTCTTTGCTTTTTGTATAGATTTGATAATAAGTATATTAAATTCTAAGAAAATGTGCAGTCATTTATCTCAGTGATCTATAAAGTATACTGGTTCTTTTAATGGCATAAGTTGATATCTTAATACTTAATATTTCATGTGGGATGAAGTATATCTTTAAAAATTCAATTTTGCCACGTGGTGATGGCACACTCTTTAATCCCAGCACTTGGGAGGCAGAGGCAGGCAGATCTCTGTGAGTTCAAGGCCAGCCTGGTTTACAAGAGCTAGTTCTAGGACAGACTCCAAAGCTACAGAGAAACCCAGTCTTGAAAAAAAATTTGGTTTTACTTATTTTTAATCAGAAATACTTAATACTTTTCAGTATTTTTCATATATTAGACAAATTTAATCCTTAATGCTTAATGTTTATTGATACTTTTGGAGTTCCAGTTGTATATTGCTAACACATAGAAACATATTTTATTTTTCATTATTAATATTATATCCTTCAACTTTCTTAAATTTATTTATTTATTTTAAAGATTTTTAGGTTTCAGACTAGAAAAATAACTCAGTTGATAAAGGACCTGCCATGCAAGCATGAGGACCTGAAATCAGACCTGTGTAAAAGCTGGCCCCAGTGGTGTATGCTTATAATCCTACCTCTGGCAAGTGAGTAATAGGAGGATGCTCAGAGGCTTCCCCAGCCAGCTACTATCACCTGGTTGGTGATCTCCAGGTTCAGTGAGAGATTTCTGAAACATCAAGGGGAAGGGTGACAGAGGAAACCATATGAGCTGACCCCTGTCCTTTATACACTGGTACATACCACAGAAACATTTACACATGCATGCACACACTCCCACACCCACACACATTTATGTTTTCACATAAATATCTGTAAATGAGTGGCTTACTTTTTAAATTTACAATCTGTTTGCCTTTAATTATACATTTCTCATTGTCGTATTGTACTGGATAGGAAGACCAAGAAACTCATTATATGAGTAGTAAAAGAAAACTACTGCTGTCCCCTAGGACGATTTCAATTCTAATTAATAATAAAATGTAACTTTAAAAATCCCCTCATTGGGGGTTCCCAGGTGTCTAAGGAGATGTTCCCAGCTTGTTCCTTTGGCAGCTGAGGAGAGGGAACCTGAAATGGCCATACTGACGAATATCTTTCATATCACCATAGAACCTTCATCTGGCGATGGATGGAGATAGAGACAGAGACCCACAGGCGGCAGGGCTGATCTAATGGGAGCTCACCAAGGCCAGCTGGACTGGGACTGATGGGGCATGTGATCAAACCAGAATCTGGGAATGTGGCTGACAATGAGGGCTGACTGTGAAGCCAAGGACAATGGCACTGGGTTTTGATCCTACTGCATGAACTGGCTTTGTGGGAGCCTAGACAGTTTGGATGATCACCTTCCTAGACCTGGATGGAGTGGGGAGGACCTTGGACTTCCCACAGGGCAGGGAACGCTGACTTCTCTTAGGACTGGAGAGGGAGGGAGAGAGAGAGTGGGGGAAGGGGGGAGGGAAATGGGAGGAGGTGGAAATTTTTAATAAAAAATCTCAAACCAATTAACAAAAAAATCATATTTGTTAAAAAAGAATGCAGTGAGGATGACAATAATCTTGATGAGATCAAATGAATGATAATTATAAATGCTTGAAGGACAAATTATTAAGCACAGTGAAAAAAATTAACATAAAAGTTAAAATTAACTCTTAAAAAAATCCCCTCACTGGTTGAAAACATTTAATCCATATCTAGTGTCCTATTTTTTTTAAATATTGTAATTTTTCACATATTTTCTGTTTATTGAAATTAAGACAATTATGTTTGTAATTATATAAATATGATCAATTACATTAGCTGGTTTTACATGCTTTAAATCAACTTTGTATGCTCAGATTAAATCCTAGTTTCCCATATCAGGTTGCTCTTTTGCATATTTTTGAATTGAAATCTATAACATTATGTTAACATTTCTTTTGATTAGGCTTATGAAAATAGTGATGCTTTTTTCAGTTATATTTCGTTTGGCAATTGTTTAAGGATAATTGTCTTTGAGAATGTTGAGCATTTCTCTCTTTTGTCTTTTCTGAATAAATTTGAGTAAACTTGGTATTCTTCATTCTTTTAATTTTGACAATACAAACTTAAAGGTATGAAGGCTTGATATTTTCTTTATGAGACTAGGAAAGGTTTTTGTTACAAATTCCATTTCTCAAGTACATATAGTGTCCTTGATATTTTTATTTTCTTTGTGATATTTAAAAAAAAACTCATGCCTTTAAACAATTGGATCTATTCGCCTCAGTTACTGAATGTATTGGAGTAGAATAATTTTTATTATCTCCTTATTGTCTGTGCTGTCTGTATGTACATCTTATTTAGTATCCATAACTGCAATTTGTGTTGTTGGTTTCTTTACACTCAACTAGTCTTATTTTATGTGTTTCATTAATTATGTCAAAGAAACAACCTTTGCAGTTCTGCTTTGACATTGTTGATTTTTATTGGTTGTTAATTTTATATCTCATTGATTTCCAATCTTATTTTTATTATTTCCTTCTTTTTTACTCACTCTGGGCTTAAATTACTCTTATTATCTTAGTCTTACAGGTTGGAAATCCAAGCAGTTGTTTTCAAATATTTCGTTTTATTTTAAGCACTTAAAGCAATATATTTCTCTTTAAGATTTGCTTAAGTTACAGTCCACAAATTTTGATATGCTGTATTATTATCATTGTTTCAAAATATTTCAAAATTTTCCCTATTGTTTCTCTTTTCAATTCCCAAGATACTTAAATGAGTTTTACTTTCTAAATATTCAGGGGTTTAAGAGTTATTAGTCTGCAATTATTTTTTCATGTAAGTCCATTATAATTAGATAACATACTGTGTGCATTTTTTGACTTACAAATTTATGAAGGCCACTTAAAATTTGCACAACATGTGGTCTATACTTGGAAATGTTTCATATGCATTTGAAACAATATTCAACTGTTCTAAGTTGCAGTGTTCTCTGAAGTTCAATTAAAGTAAAATGGTTGATATTATCCAAAGCTTTTATAACAATACTGACTTTCTGACTACGTTTTCCAGCAGTTACTGAAAGCAGTGTTGAAATTGCCATATGAGTTGGAATTTCTTTCCTTAGAAAACCTTTATGCTATATGTGACTGTTTTTAGTGGTATGTAAT
Source organism: Alexandromys fortis (assembly GCF_014885135.2). Taxonomy (NCBI): domain Eukaryota; kingdom Metazoa; phylum Chordata; class Mammalia; order Rodentia; family Cricetidae; genus Alexandromys; species Alexandromys fortis. Next base: position 176,932 of record NW_026068248.1, read on the forward strand.
TTTTTATAATTTCAAAAGACCTAATTCAAATTTTTTACATTTATTTGTGTTGACACTTTCTTGCACCATTTTGCTCTTACAATTCCTACTATTGGACAGGAATTTTAATCAGACAGTATAAAATTACATTTAATGTTGGACTCCTCTTGACATGCTTATTTACATTTAATATAATTATCAATGTGATTGTTACTGTTGCTTTTTCTCTTTTATCATATTGTTTCCTTTTTCTTGTTTTTAAGCTTTTTAAAAGATAAAGGTAAGTATCTCTTAGTTTTGAAATTGGTCACAGTTGAGATTGGGGCTCACAGTGTAGATCAGGCTAGTTAGCCTGTAAATTACTATTTAGCTCAGGCTGGCCTTGAACTAATGATATCTCAGTCTACCAATTGTTGAGTTTAAAGGTGTGATCCACCATGCAGAGCAGTCTAACTTTTGAAACATATTTCTGCTATAGTCTAAGATTTACACCAGACACCCTTAATTTAACAGTCTGTTGAGAAAAGTATTTTTTACTATTCCTTGCATTTTATAATGAATTTAAAGAATGGAGTACCATTATCACTGTTATTTGCTCTTATTGTCTGTGACTATTTGTTCACATACAAAATTATTCATATGTGAAATTATTTATAAGATGCTATTGTGATTTTTGAGTTAAAAAGTAGTTATCTTCATAGACAACAAACAAAGGGATGTCTTTAGGCATTGCCAGTGTTGTTCATCTCCAGTGCTCTTCATATAGCTTTTGGTTTCTCAGTAGTTTTATTTTTTTTCAGTCCAGAGAAGTTCATCTGCTGTTTCCTGAAGTGGAGGTTTGCTGGTGAAGAGTACTCTTACATTTGTTTTGTATGAAACTGTCTCTGTTCTCTATTTATCACTGAACAATATTTTCACTGCATAATGAATTCATCTTTGAGGGTGTTATTTTCTTTTTGTACTTTATTAAATTTCTGGCTATATTGTTAATTAAATTTAAAGGTCATTTATATCCCCCATGGATATATTATCAATTCATATAGCTGAATTTATAAACTTATAATTTGCTCTTTATGATTACCTTTTCAGTGGTTTTATTATTACAAATCTTGGTTTGCTTTTCATTTTTGGTGGAGTTCATCAAGGCATTTTTATTTTTGAGACTATAATTTAATTAAAACTTTTCTCCTTTGCTTTTTCTTCCTCCAAATAACTTATGCCATATACCTGTACTTTCTTTCTTTTAAATTCATGGTCTCTTTCTTCATGAACTGTTATTCCTAAATATAACCTGCTCAATCTGGACAGCATTACTTGTGTGTATATTTTCAAGGCTGTCTCTGAGATGAGGATCTATCCCACTCTCAGCATTTCTTAGTTGCCTGTAGTTCTTTGGGTTGGGTTGAGGTCTCATGGACTTTTTCCTATTCACTTTTGCATGTCTATTATTCTTGTTCAGTTCAAAGTTAGGTAGTCATGTTTGTTGAGACTGTATGGATGTAGCACTCCATACAGGAGCTGCAGTTTTAGGTGACTGTCCATGTTGAGAACTGAATCTGGGTCTTCTGGAGGAGCACCAAATGCTCTTAACTACTGGGCCATCTGTTCTAGCCCCAGGAATTGGGACTCTATGATTTTCTGACCCAGTCTTCCTATAGAGGCTCATTTTAAAACTTATTTTTATTTAAGTGTATAAGTGTTTTACCTGTATGTCTTGTATGAGCATTATGTACATACCTGGTGCCCACGGATGTCAGCAGAGGCATCAGATGTCCTGTAATCGGAGTTGCAAGTGGTTGTGAGCTATCATAGGGGTGCTGGAAATCAATTCCAGGCCCCCAGAAGAGCAGTTAGTACTCTTAATTACCTATCCTGCCATCTCTCCAGCCAAGAGTGCCTCCAATATTACATAAAGTGTATGACTTTGTTGCTGTGGGACAATGGTCTTGTACCCTGTAAAGATTTGCCACTTATTAATAAAATGCTGAATGTCCAGTTGCCAGGCAGAAAGCAGAGGTGGGATGATGAGAACAGGAGAATTATGGGAAAGGCTCAGTCTGCAGTCGTCACCCAGACACAGTGGAAGCTAGATGAGAATACCTTGCTGATAAAATGTACCAAGCCACATGGTTTACACAGACAAAAATTATGGGTTAATGTAGGATATAAGAGTTAATAAAAAGTCTGAGCTAATAGACCAACCAGTTTATGATTAATGAAGACCTCTGTGTTTCTTTGGGACTGAATGGCTGCAGGACCAGGCCAGACAGAAACTACTGCCAACACTTGGTGTTTTTAAACAGGTCATTGATTCCTTGTTCTTGGCCTCTTTCACAAATAACCTTTTTAGATTTTCTTTCCCTTGAACAAGCAATCACTCACTGTTACCCTATATCTGAAGAGATGTTTTATGTAGTATTCTAGTTTATGTTTCATGGAGGGAAAAGTATTAGTCTATACATTACTCTTCACAACTGGAAAAGCATTACCTTTTAGGAACTGGTGTCTATTAATGTTTCCTCATAATAAAAATGGATGCACCTTCTAGTAAATGTTGCTGTTGTTTCTTTGTTCTTCTATTGATGGAGGAAGGACATTGGTTAATTATAATAAAGAAACTGCCTTGGCCCATTTTATTGGTTAGAACATAGGTGGGTGGAGAAAACAGAAGAGAATGCTGGGAAAAAGAAGCTGAGTGAGGAGTCGCCATGGTTCTCCCACTCCAGACAGACGCAGGTTAAGATCTTCTCTGGTAAGCCACCTCGTGGAGCTATACAGATTATTAGAAATGGGTTAGAACAATATGTAAGAGCTAGCCAATAAGAAGCTGGAACTAGCTGGGCCAGGCAGTGTTTAAAAGAACACAGTTTCCGTGTAATTATTTTGGGCATAAGCGGACGCAGCCCCGCCGCTCCTATTTCAACATTCTATCTATAGTCTTTGCTGATTCAGTGTGCATAAAGTTATTTTTCTCTACTTTCCTCCACAAGCTCTAGTTGTAAAGTTTTAACATTTAAGTTTGTGCTTCATCTTGAATTTTTAAATTTTTTGTAGCCTTCATATTTTCTATAGTTTTATAGCAATATTTAAAATTTGGTAGATGGAACCAATGATACTCTAAGGCTTTGTTTTGGCTACTCAAATGCATTTTTAAACATTTGTATTAATATTTTTCTTTGACAATTTCATGCATATGTATAGTGCATTCTGATTGCTCTTCCTTATACCTTCTCATATCAACCTGTTCGTGAGCATCCCTTCTTCCTTCCAAATGTTATTCCCTTATTTGTGACTTTTAGTTTTGTTTTATGTACCACTGCATTTAAACAAGGCAACCTCTGTGGCTGCAGGTTTGGAACTATCCATTGCAGACTGGTGGGTACACTAGTGGATACCCAACTATATATTATGACCCCCCCTCTCCCTGAAGTGATGGGTCTTCTTCTGAATTCCCCTTCCCCATCCACAGCTGGGTGTTGTGTGGGCTCAAGGCATTTAGATCCAGAGTCAGTAGGCACAACTGTTGTGATTTGATGATTATTTTGACTGTATTGCATTTAGAAATTGATATTTTCCATTCCTTTATTTATCTTCCTATTTATATTGTTTATCAATTTATTTAACAATATCCAATGGCATTTTGACTATAACTACATTTTATCAACAGATTAGTTCAGAAAGAATAAAAATTTTAATTAGTTGAGTTACAAAATTGCTGGTAATATTTTGTCTTTAAATTAGTTTTCATTTTCTTCAATTTTCTCATCAATGTTCTTTTAGTATAAAAAGCTTATGTGTTTATATTAAACATATTACTAAGTATTAGATGATGTCCATATCAGTGTATATGACTTTTTAATTTAATTTTATAATCTTTGAAAAATATTGTTTTGCAGCTCAAACAAGTTAGTTTTCACATATTAATCTTGTATCTAACTTGATTTAAAATTCACTTAATGGTTCTAGATTTTTTTTTTTACTTTCTACTTTTTATACAGATTCTTTAGGATTTTCTATATGTAGGATCACTTCATCATTATTTTCTTCCAAGTTTTTAGGACTAAGTTTTCTGTCTATTGAACTGTTTGAGAACACTAATACAGCTGGCTAAAATGGATTTCATTGTATTTTTCAGACTAGTTAGGGAAGCAAGAACAGTTTGGAGGATTTAGCAGAGTGATAAATTCTATTCCTAATATCCACAAAGCCCTGGGTTCCACTCTTATTATGTTCCTTCAAAGCAATGAAAATGCTCCCATTCACATAATAAGATCTATATATTTTTGAAAGATTTGCTTTATCATATCAAGGGAGTTTTCTTATATTTCCTAGTTAAATCTGAATAAAATTTGAACTTACTAAGTATTTTCATGTACAATCACAATTTTTCTAAAATTTTATAATAAGTTGGTAAATTGAGACTGGTGTTCTGTTGATTCAATATGTTCATCTTAATATAGATTTCTGCAGCATTTATCATATTTATTTGCATGTGTGTGTAGTGTATGTGCTGTAGTTCTCTGAAGTTTATCATATATATAAGTTCAGTGTCAAGATATACATCATTTTCATCACCATAAATGTACCTTTTATTATGGCCACAGCTGCCTCTCTCCTGCTACTCTTTCTGAAACTATTACCCAGAAACCATTGATTTATTATTTATTGTATAAATGTTTCATAAATGATTTACCACTTTTATAACCTTATAGGAATGAAAATTTGTAAGTTTTGGTAGCCTTTTTATTGTTGGTTATATTGAGCAAGTTTGTTTATCCATCTACCTGTTGAAGAACATCTGTACTACTTCTACTTTTTGGCTATTAGAACTGAAGCAGCTATGAACACTGTGTACTGGCTTGTAAACAGGCATATGTTTCTATTTCTGAATTAAATGCCCAGAAGAGAAACTGTTAGATTGTACAAGTCAAGTTTTACATAAATATGCAAACTACCACTATAAGTAGCAGTTATATGTGAATTCTGAGCCCTGGAACATCATATACTGAAACCCTCATCCCTAGTATTTCAGAATGTGACCTATATTGGAGAGAGGCCGCGGTCCTAGAAAACATATGCAGGCTATATATACCATTTTGATTGTCAATATTATATAAATTGGTGTACTGGCTGGTTTTGTTTGTCAACTTGGCATAAACTAGAGTCATCAAAGAGGAAGGAGCCTCAGGTAAGGAAGTGCCTTCATGAGATCCAGCTGTAAGGTATTTTCCCAATTAGTGATCAGTGCGGGAGGGGCCCAGCCCATGGTGGGTGGTGCTATCCCTAGGTTTGTGGTCCTGAGTTCTATAAGAAAGTAGGCTGAGAAAGCCAGAGGAAGCAAGCCAGTAAGCAGCACACCTTTAGGAAGCAAGTCTCTGTATCAGCTCCTGTTTCCAGTTTCCTCCTATCCTGACTTCCTTCAGTGGTGAACAGCAATATAGAAGTGTAAACTGAATAAACCCTTTCCACCCCAACTTACTTTTTGGCCATGGTGTTCCATCACAGCAAGAGAAACCCTAAGTAAGACAATTGGTATTGTTATGTTCTTAAAGATGTGTGGTAACATGCTATTGTAATTTTAGCGTTTTTTAAAATTGGATGATAATGTTGATTAGTTTTAGTGTGCTTATTTGTCACTTATATATCCTTTTCAATGAAATATCTTTTCAAATCATCTGATAATTTTAATAGACTTTTAAAAATGACTTTCAAATCCTGAAAGCTCTTTGTGTGCTGTGTCTTTGAGCATTTTGTAAATATTTTCTCCAAATTTGTACCTCATATTACATCCCTTTCTATTATACATTTGCAGAAGGGTTTTTGTGATTTTTGATGATGTATCATTTACTGATTTATCATTTGATGGTTCATACTTTTGACATTATCTGAAAATTAATTCTATTCCTGTATTTTTAAGTTTCTCCACTATGTTTTTTTATACAAGAGACTCCTTGTTAATGTGATCTTAAATCTTGTTTGTATCTATATAATTTATATTCACCATAGTGATAGTGATGGGCAGGTACATGAAGATCATTTTACAAGCTTTGTTTCCCAACACTCTTTATTTCCTATTCTCTACCTTCCAAAATTCCCTTAGTTTAAGTAAAACACTGTACTGAAACCTGCTTGAACTACATTTACAAAATAACATGCAAATAAAGAGATAATCAAATTCATTTATCACCAGCAAACATTACAAATGTATGTTTCTATTCCATAAAACAAAACCTTGAGAAACCAGAGATAACAAAACACCCACATCAAATTGAAAAAAAGATTATAGACAGAAAAGAACAGAGTCAAGCATGGCTTCTTGTCTTGGTAGCAGCATTGTCTCGGGTGGGCTCTGTTTGCTAAAGGCAAGCAGAGGCACAATTCCTTTAAGAGAGGCTTCCTGACTCAGTGACAAAAACCTTGCAGCTCTTTTAAGAGGCCCTGCCACCAAACACTTAAATGGTGTTTATGAGCAGCCAACAGCAGGCTTCTTAGTGGTGCTATGGACCTTGAAAGTCCACAGAGTTGTGGCAATAAGCATGGCTCCTGCCAGTACCTCCATCATGAAGCTAGACTCTGAGGAAGCTAAGGAATGGGCAGAGCCAGTCGGCCAAACCACAGTTTCAATCCTACCCATGCTGCTTAGCAGATTCAAGACTCAAGTGCTCAGAAAAAGTAGTACAGTAAAGACAAATTCAGATGGGGAAAAAATGAGGAAACAAGACATGTAGAAAATGAGGTAAAGCCACAGCCATGTGGCAATACATAGACTAACAGAAATGGGTTCATTTAAGACATAAGAACTAACTGGAAATATGCCTGAGCCACTGGCCAAACAATGTCGTAATTAATATAGTTTCCATGTCATTATTTGGGTCTGGGCGGCCAGGAAATAAAAGTGCAGTCTCTTTACAAATGGTACCTCTGTGAGTTTCTTTGGGAATGAAAGGTCGTGGGACCAAGAGGGAGAGAAACTTCCATTTACAACCTAGCTTAACAAGCATCATTTATTGAAGAATATATCTTTTCTCTAGTGTGTATTTTTTACCTTTTTGTCAAAAATCAGTGTCTGTTGGTGTTTGGAATTATTTTGGGGTCTTTAATTCAATTCCTTTGACCAACGTGTCTGTTTTAATGTCAGTACTATGCTGTTTTTATTTCTATAGTTCTGTAGTCAACTTGAAATCTAAAATGGTGATACCTTCAGTTATTTTATTCTTCAGGATTGATTTAGATGGCCTGTCTTTTGGGTTTTCATATGAAGCTGAAAATTGCCCTTTAAATCTCTGTGAAGAATTGTGTTGGAATTTTTATAGGAATTGCATTGAATATATAGAACTCTTTTGGTAGGATGACCCTTTTCACGTTACTAATCATATTGACCTGTAAGCTTAAAGGATCTTTCCATCTTCTGATGTCTTCTTCAATTTCTTTCTCCAGTGTCTTAAAGATTTTATCATGCAAATATTTTACTTGCTTGTGCAGATTTATCCTACGATATTTTTTTTTCTTCTTCTTCTTTTTTTTTTTTTTTGGTTTTTCGAGACAGGGTTTCTCTGTGGGTTTGGAGCCTGTCCTGGCACTAGCTCTTGTAGACCAGACTGGTCTCGAACTCACAGAGATCCGCCTGCCTCTGCCTCCCGGGTGCTGGGATTAAAGGCGTGCGCCACCACCGCCCGGCTTCCTACGATATTTTTGAGACTATTGTGAAAGGTATACTTTCCATGGTTTCTTTCTCAGTAAGTTTGCCATTTGTATATAAGGATTTTTATTTGTGTGTTTTAAAATTTTGTGTGTTCTGACATTTGTGTCTTACTACATTGAAGAAAGTGGTTATCAGGCATAGAAGTTTCCTGTGTGGAGTCTTTCAGGTCTTTTACATGTAAACAAAGTCATGTCATCTGAAAATAAAAATACTTCGACTTATTTCCTTCCTATTTAAATCTACATGATCTCTTTCATCTATCGTATTGTTTTAGTGATGACTCTAAATACTATACTGAATAGGTATGGAGAGACAAGGCAACCTTGTTTTCTTCCTGATTTTAATAGGCATGCTTGAGTTTCTCTCCATTTAGTTTGATGTTGGCTCTGGGTTTGCTATAAATTGCCTTTGTAGGTTTAAGTATGTCTCTTGTATCCCTAATCTCTTCAGTACTTTTATCATCAAGAGGTGTTAGATTTTGTCAAAGGCCTTTGCTGTATCTAACAAGACTATTGTGTGGTTTTTAACTTTTAGTCTCTTTATGTGATAGATTACATTTACTGATTTACATATGTTAAATCACCCTTGCTCTCTGGAGTGGGGTCTATTTGATCATAGTGGATCATCTTTGCTGTGTTCTTGGATTCAGTTTGTAAGTACTTGAACATGTTTGCATTTATGCTCATAAAGTATATTGAGCTGTAATTTTATTTTTACTTGGTCTTTGTATTGTTTTGGTATAAGGACAATAGTGACTAATTTGAGGAGTATTAGAATTAGTTATTCTTTAGATGTCTGGTATAATTCTTCCCTGAATCCATCTGACCCTGTTTTTTTGTTTCCTGTGAGATTTTAAATTATTTCTTCTATTTCACTAGGAGTTATAAGTCTGTTTAATTGCATATTCAATTTTGATTTGTCTTTGGTATGATGTGTATATCAATAAACTTGTTCATTTTCTTAGGTTTTTCAGTTTGGTGAGGTACTTTTTTTTTTTAGATCTTAGATCTTGTAGAACATGTGACCTGGCTATTCTGCTTTCAGAGTCTCCATTGAATAAGTGGAATAAGATTAGAAATCCATATGAAAATTAAATTTAGTAAATATTTATCATATGCTCTAGTTGGTCTACTCTAAATATGAAATTACCAACTTTTTCTTGATGTTCTCAACAATATCTTAAGCTTGTCTTTCCCTGAACCAAACTTTTCAAAATAAAAGTTCATCTGGGTTGTGGAGTTCTTTGACTCATCTTTTACTGTTTAGGATTTTTGTACTATTGTAAGCGAGGAGGGCATAAGGAATGTTGCTTCTCTTAATGATAGCCTATCACATCTAGGAGCTGAGTTGAGAGTGTTAAAGTTAGATCCTATTTTTCTCTACTTGACCTTCGGAGTGTATAACCTTTATACTTCTGAATAGCTCAATCAAGTGAGTTTAGGAAAGAGCACAGCATGAAGTACTATGCCTGGAGTACACGCCCCACTGTTTGAGTGGGGGGAAAGTTGAGTAGTCAATTTTAGCACTCAGAATAGAACTCTTGCAACATGAAAGTGTGCATGATTAACCAAATTGGTTGCCTCCCACTTCCAGAGTAAAACTCACTTAGGGGTGGGGATTAGGTTATGTTAGAGGGAACTGTCTTCTTAACTTCAAATTACTGGAATAAATTTTTCCACCACAATGAGATGGTAGTGATTGAAATATCAACATGTCAAGGGTCCAGTTCTGTAAATCTCATTTTTCATACCAGGATATAGGTTGATTAGATGTCTTTTTTCTTTGGGTTCTTGGAGCAATTTCCAGATGCTGTAAACTCATTTAGCGTAGTTTACAAAAGTTTAATTGTTCTTTTCCTGGAGAGGATGTTATATATGCTCACTCACCATTACTGCTGTGACAGTACACCCAACATTGGATATTTTCCCATAAGTATATTCACTTGACCCAGGACTGTTTATTGAATAAAATCTCTCTCCAAAGTACTGTAGGAACTTCTTACTTTAAGCAATATGACTGAATATTTGTTAGTTTGACCACGGTTTTAAATTTTGTTCCATTAACTAATTTTCTTATCCTTTTTTTTTTTACCAATTTTGCATGTTCTTAATTGTATTCTCTTTATAATAGGATTTTTTTTAATCTAGCAGTAAATCCCTTCTGATTTCTCCTGGTATACAAAAAATACTTGTAAAAAACCCTTTCATAACACTTTGTGAATTCAGAGGCCATCTGCTAATTCTCTAAGTATTTTTTGATATCTTTATTTGGATTTGGCTGATTATCTACTAAGCAGAACAGATTTTACAGCTTTTTTTTGAGAATTTACATTTTATTAATTGTTTCTCTGGTTATTTTATTTTTCTCAAATCATGATAATTTTTTACATAAAATCATTCATAATTTTTACCAATTTATTTTAGACATTTGATTTTGCGTAGTTGTTAGAGATACTGATATAAGCCAGAATTCTAATGATATGTATATAAATATTATCTCTAGCAAAATAATTCCTTTAATGATCTAACTAGGTCCATAGTAATTACCTACAGTGTAGATCTAGAATGCCCTTCTTTAGTTAAGAACGTTTGGTTATAGATATTAATCATACCTGAAAAATACATTCATGGTCATATCCAGATTAGGCTTAAAAATTGAGGACTATACATATCTGAACGGACATATGCATTAAATATTTTCCAATTTGAACTTTTTCTGAAATAAAATGACTTTTGTGTTTTGACTTTTTAAAATCCACTTCTAATACTAGTTTGGCATAAATCTCTTAGAATCATTAGGTATAAAAATCGTCTTGTCTGCAGATAATAAAAAGTAGTTAAACTTTTCTAATGATTATGTCTGTATGTTTTATTCTGTTAGGACCTGCAGTGTATATTTGTTAAAGAGTGATAATTGAAGTAATCTTTTACAAAACTAGCCATAGTGAAATGTCATGGTCATTTTCATGATTAAATGTGATGTAGTTGGCTAGATATTTTTGTAATTTGTTTTCTTAAAATGAGTAAGTTCCTTTCCATTTATAGAGATCTAAAAGGTTTCATTATAAAGATGTTTTGAAATTTTCTAAATGACATTTCTAATTCTATTGAGATTCTCATGTGATTGGTCTCATTTTAACTTTGTACAATTGAATGGATTTTTTTAATGATAAGCCACCTATGAATGCTTATAATGAATATGCTCCCATTGTGATATGTTCTATTTTTATTGCTATATTTGAAATGATACTTCACTTATTTTTGCACTTTGTCCACATGAAATAGTGTCCATAAGTTTTCTTTTCTAAAAATATTCTTGCCAGATTTGTAATCAAAGTTATGGTGAGTTCTTAAATAAATAAAAGTATCCATATTTTTAAAATTCTATATATGATTTTGTTATTTTTCTTAACTGTCAATCTTTAGTTTTTCTTTATGATAGTTCTAAGTAATTAAATTTCTTTTTATCTATTTGATTATCCAGGTTTTTTATATATTCTTTCCTAGTAATAGTGTAAGGTTAAATTTTGTTTTCTTCCTAACTTTTTGGAATGTACAAACTTATGTTATTGGTTTTCAGTCATTTCTCAGTCCTAATATGAGAACTCACAACTATGAATTGCCTCTTAATACCTCATGAAGATACTCACTAGAAATTTTGCCAAATTCATTATATCCATCATTAAAATATTTTTACTTTTATTTGTGATTCCCTCCTTTATTCATTGGTCATTTAATAGAATACTCTATTAATTATGGGGAATTGAACACTTAATTTATTTAAAAATTATTAAATTTTTCTTTTTTATTTAATATGTGTATGTCTATGTGTTTGTGTGTGTCTGTGCATCTGTGTGTCTGTGTGTGTCTGTGTGTCTGTGTATCTGTGTGTGTCCTCTGTGTGTCTCTGTGTGTATCTGAGGACAACTGCACTTTCAGGAGATTAGTTCTTTTCTCTTTCCTTCTCCTATGTGAATCTTGAGGACTGAATTCAGGATATCAGGCTTTGCAGTAGGTGCCTTTAGTTCTTAAGCCATCTCACTGATCTGAAATTTAAAATTATTTATCAATTATTTTATTGTTGGTTTTTAGGTTACTTCCAAGAGTCAAGACCATATTTAGAATAATTTCAATCTTCAAGTACTTTTTGAGAACTTTCACATTTTCATATGTGTGATTAATTTTATGAAATGACCCTTACTCACTTTATAACAAAGTGCATTCTGTCAGCCCTGTGGGCAGAATTCTTTGCATTGAGATTTTGTTGTGTTGTTTCACTATGTTGGCCAGAATTTAGTTGCCGTAATTCTCATTCACTGCTACTACCCCTCTGTCACCCAATTCTTCTAATATTTTAGTGGAATTTTTTTTGTCTTTCCAGTAATCAGAAGTACTGTTAGTCCTTGGAATCAAATTCCATATACAGATCATCAGTGTAAAAATATACGTTCAACTCAGAACACTTACTTGATCCTGGGCCTGTATTTCTTAACTGTCCAATAAGCATCTTCACATCTCTGAAACTTCACTTTAAACCAACATCTTTGTATTCCAAACAATTTTTCGCCTTAAAGTCTTCCCATTAGATTGTAGTAAAAGATATCAATAATGTTGTTTATTGAGAAAACCGGACAGTTTTGTCACTAGAATTTTTTAAATTTAAAGTCATTTTTTTTCCTGAGTAGTCCAAAAAAAGGGTGTAAGATTCCCCCCAGAACTGGAGTTATTGCCAGTTGTGTGCCTCCATATGGGTGCTTTGGATTATAATCAGGCCCTTTTGGAAGAGCACCCTTAACTGGTAAGCCATCTCTCTAGCCCCTAACCCCCAGTCTTAGCATTTATACAGAAAGTTACTAAGTCCTTAGATTCTACCTTTCTGACATCTACTTGACCCATCTTTTTCTTATCCCTATTGATACTACTCCACTCTATGCCATTTGAACCCCTTTGGGAGCTTTTAATTAATTGCTTCTGTCCTCCATGCCAATGAATTGAAGTTATATTTTTAAATAATAATCCTGACTCCTCTGCTTAACATCCTTAAAATGCTTCATACTACCTTCAAGATACATTTCAAATATCTGTTTCACAATAATGTGGGGTTTTTTTTGGGGGGGGGATTTTTTCTTGCATTTATCTCACCTTTTGCCCACTTACGTATTTTCTATTTTGTGAGGATGAGTTCAAGTATCTTTTTTTTTGTCAACTCTTAATTAGAATGGAAGGCTTTTTACCATTGTTCCCCAAATGTGTGTAATCTGGCTTTCCGGCACAAAACATCTAACAACTTGTTTTACTTACATTTCACATATCTGAAACACCTATCGAAGTGTAAATTCTGAAAAATTTAGCATCATGAGCTCTGAAAGCTCCATCTTTTCAGAACTCAGCATTGAAATAGCACTATACAGAATATGCATAAATGTTGACTGACTGCATAAATAGCAATTTAAAGGCCATATACTGTGTTATATCTTCACTTATTTGTTAGAAATATTATCAATGTTAATTAGCTTAAATCATTAATATGATCAACTCCTCTAGCTACTTTTAAGATAACCCAGTTTTGTGAATTACTGCTCTCTGTCTATGAATTTCTTACTGCTATAGGCTATGTCTGGCATTTGTGCTAATCAATTCAACTGCTACTGGAATAAGTGAGAGGATAAATGATTTAGACAGAATCATTAATGTGACATCCTTTAAATGAACTGTTTCCTTATTTTACAATGTAGCAGAGCAGAAAAACTAAGTAACAGTCACATAGGGTGATCCTGATAATAGCTCTCTTTAGAAACCCCACAGGCTAAACTTGCCTCCCACAATCTGTTCCTTTCCCGCATTTTCTTTCATAGGAGCAGAGTCCCATTCATATTTTTACAAAATCAAGCACTGTAGCGTCATCCCCTAATCTATTACAAAGTCATATTGATATTCCTCTATACTATTTTTTAAGCATAGCCATTTCCTTTAATTTTCACCCTATCACCCTTGTTCAAGATAGCATGATTGTATACCAATATTTAAGCCCTTAGAATAGTAAAACTATAGATTTCATTCCTTTTTAAAATATCTTACCAATAAACTGTGAGCTCCTTGAATAATGCATATTTCTGATGTTCTGTTCACTTAGGACTGTGTTTTCTACCAAATATGATAGAGTACACTAACAGTTAATGTGTTACTTTTACCAAGGTAAATTTTCATTTTTACTGGGGCTTTTCAAAGGTAAATGTTTAAGACAATGCTTCCCAAATCGTAGTCTGTAGACTACTGATTATATATTCCAGTCATAATAACCAGAAAAAACAGCAAATTTTATCTCCTTGGATAATTACAACACTCATTTTAATATTAAAGGGTTTAAAGCACAATAAATTTATTATATACACATTAACATCACATAGCCTAATATTTCCACTTATTTGGCTAAAGAACTTCTATTTTATGGTTATCTCCATTAAGATCCTAATAAAGAGTTTATTCTGGATGCAATTCTATGACAGTGACACATAAGACCAATTTCAAACTCTCTCATTGTTCGATGTAGTAAAAACATAAAGGGAAGGAAGTGTGGCATAGTTAAGACCTGACATAATCTTGGAAGGTTAAAGAAGCCTGTTAAGTCACTTCCACAACTTGACAGCTTGGTGTGGCTATATTGTCAAAAGAACATGATCTATCTTCTTATCTTTCAAGTGTTTCACCTTAGAGTAACTGAATACCTGGGGTGGCTTTATATAATAGGGTAGTTTCCAGAATGCTAGGTGATTCATTTTGTTCTCACAAATGGGTATCTTTTAAAAAATGTCTATATCAATATTTTTCATTAATGCTGATTATCTTTCCCTTGATAGGATAAAAGTCTTTTGAGATCAACTACTTGGCTTTCTTGTAAAAAAAATAGCATTCTTTGAGAAAAGGCATTCCTTATCATAGTAAAAGGATTTGGGTATTTTAATATTTTGGGTTTCCCTTGCTCTTTCCATATCTATTCAATATAGCACTTGAAGTTCTAGCTAGAGTAATAAACCAACAAAAGTAGATCAAGGGGATACAAATTGGAAAGCAAGAAGTCAAGTATCATTATTCACAAACGGTATGATTGTAAACATAAGCAGCCTCAAAAAGTCTATGAGGGAGCTCCTATAGCTGATAAACACCTTAGTGAAGTGGCTGGATACAAGATAAACTAAAAAAAAAAAAATCAGTAGCCCTCCCATATACAAGTGATACATGGGCTAAGAAAGAAATCAGTGAAACAACAACCTTCCCAATAGCCACAAATAATACAAAATATCTTGGGGTAACTCTAACTAGGCAAGTGAAAAACCTGTGAAACAAGAACTTCAAGTCTAGGAAGAAAGAAACTATAGAAAATATCAGAAGATGGAAAGATTTTCCACGCTCATGGATCAGTAGGATTAACATAGTAAAAATGGCCACCTTTCCAAAAGCAGTCTATAGATTCAATGCAATTAAAATCCTCATTAAAATCCCAACACAATTCTTGGCAGATCTTGAAAGACCAATACTCAACTTCATGTGGAAAAACAAAAACCCAGGATAACTGTAACAAAGTTGTACAATAAAAGAACTTTTGGAGGTATCACCATCCCTGAATTCAAGCTGTACTACAGAGCTATAGTAATAAAAACTGCACGGTTGATATTGCCATAAAAACAGACAGGTAGATCAATGGAATTGAATCAAAGACCCTGACATCAATTCACACACCTATAAACACCTGATTTTTGACAAAGAAGCTAAAATAATGGAGAAAAAGCATCTTCAACAAATTGTGCTGGCATAACTACATGTCAGCATCTAGAAGAATGCAAACTGATCCATAGCTATCGCCCTGCACAAAACTCAACTCCAAGTGGATAAAAAACTCAACAAAAATCCAGATACATTGAACATGGTAGAAAAGAAAGTGGGAAATAACTTTGAATAGATTGGCAGAGGAGATGACTTCCTGAATATAACACCAGTAGCACAGACACAGATTGATAATAAATAAATGGGCCTTCATGAATACTGAAAAGCTTTTGTAAAGCAAAAGACAGTGTACAGAATAGGACAAAATGGCAGTGTACAGAATAGAAAAGTATCTTTACCAACCCCATACCTATCAGAGGACTGAGCTCCAAAATATATAAAGAACTCAAGAAACAAGACATCAAAATAACAAATAATCCACTTGAAAACAGAAAACAAATCTTAACGGCAAATTCTCAACAGAGGAATCTCAAATAACGAAAAAACACTTGAAGAAATGTTCAGCATCAGTAGCTATCAGGGAAATGAAAGTCAAAATGATTTCATCTTACACCTGTCAAGATTGCAAAGATCAAAAACACAAATAGCAGCTTATGCTAAAAAGGATGTAGAGCAAGGGAAACACTCCTTCAGTGCTGGAGGGAATGCAAACTTGTACAGCCACTTTGGTATCCAATATGGAAGTTTCTCAGAAAATTGAGCTTGGAATCAACCTACCTCAAGATCCAGCAATACTACTTTTGAGCACCTAAAGGATGCACAATCATACCATAAGAACACTTACTTGCTCAACTATATTTATAACAGTATTATTCATAATAACCAGAACCCGAAAACAACCTAAATGCCCATCAACCAAAGAATGGTTAAATTAAATATGGTGCATGGGGTATTACTCAGATGTTAAAACAATGATAGCAGGAAGTTTAAGGCAAATGGATGAAACTAGAAAAAAATCATCCTGGGTGAGGTAACCCAGACTCAGAAAGACAAACATAGTATGTATTCACTTATTGATGTGGAGGGTCTTCTTTTTGAGTTGATTTCATTGGTTAATAAAGAAACTGCCTTGGCCCTTTGATAGGACAGAAAATTAGGTAGGCGGAATAAACAGAACAGAATGCTGGGAGGAAGTGAGGCAATTGCTATGCCTCTCATCTCTGGGGCAGATGAGATGGAGCCAGCTGTGAAGTCAGACATGTTGAATCTTTCCTGGTAAGACACCACATCGTGGTGCTACACAGATTATTAGAAATGGGTTAAGCAAGATATGAAAGTTAGCCAAGAAGAGGCTAAATATAATGGGCCAGGTAGTGTTTATATGAATACAGTTTGTGTGTTGTTATTTTGGGGCATAAGCTAGCCAGGTGGCCAGTAGCTGCGTGGCAGGAAGCAGCCCACTGCTCCCACTACAACTTATAAGTGTTTATTAACTGTAAAGTAAAAGATAACCAAGTTACAATCCACAGACTCAAATGGAAAAAAAAGAGAGCTTTGGGGGGGCATGGAACTCCCTGGGAAGGGAAAATAGAAGAGACTCTGCAGGTGAACTGGGAACAGGTAGGGTTGAATGGGAGAAGAGCATTGAAAGAGCCAAATGGAAAGGTTGTCATTTCAGGGTCAGGTAGAAACAAGAAAAACTCCCAGGAATCTACATGGATGACCCTAGCTAAGAGTCCTAGCAGAAGAGAACAAGTAACCTGAACTGGCCACCTCCTGTGACCAGCCAAGACTACCAGTGGAGGACTGGGACACCAACCCAGCCACATAACCCTTGGCCTACAGTTTACCCTGCCTATGGGATGTTCTGGGATTGGTGCCAAGCCCAGTAGTCAGCAGAGAGGCTTCATCCAGCAACTGGTAGAAACAGATGCAGAGACACAGAGTTAAACATTAGACTGAGCTCAGGGAATCCTATTGAAGAAAGGAAAGAAAGATTTAAGGAGGCAGAAGGGTCAAGGAAATCACAAGAGAACCCACAGAATCAACTAACCTGGGCTCACAGAGGCTCACAGAAACTGAGCTGATAACCAGAGAGTTTACATAAGACCAGTTTAGGCCCTCTACATATACACTGCAGTTGTGTAGTTTGGTCTGCTTGAGGAACTCCTAACAGTGGGAGCAGGTGCTGTCCTTACCACTTTGTCTGGCTTTTAGGACCTTATTCTTCATACTGGGTTGCCTTGCCCAGCGTTAATACAAGGGGAGGTGCTTAGTCCTGCAGCAATTTGATATGCCATGCTTTCCGGATGTCCATGGGAGGCCTACACTTTTCTGAAAAGAAAAGGAGGAGCAGTGAGTTTGGAGCTATAGAGAGGAGGGAGACTCAGAAGAAAGGAGAGAGGGGAAACTACAGTAGGGATGTGAATGTAAATTAAATAAATTTAATTAAAAATAGAAATGTAAGGTAAAGCTGATTTATTTACTTTTAAATATAGCATTTAATAAAAGAGAAATAAAAATTTAAAAAAATGTTCCCTTGAAGTCAGAGGTTGGTGGGGGTAGTTGGTGTGGGTGCTGGTTCAGGGTGGCAGCTGCACCTCTTATGCTAGCATTCTGGAGGCAGATGCAGGTGGATCTCTGTGAGTCAGAGGTCAGCTTGGTCTACAGAGTTTTCAGATAGCCAGAGCTACACAGTGAGACCCTGCCTCAAACAAAGTAAAAAATAATGTTCACGTGTACATTTTTGGTACTACAATATGGTGGTGCCATTTCTGAGGAGGAGGGGCAAAAGAAGGAGGAGGAAGAAGAGGAATTTAGCCTTTTGGCAGCTGTTGGGGAGGAGCTTCTACCACTAGGGAAGTCTCTTCAGTGGTTTCATGAGAGAGAAGCACTCAAAGAGAGGGAATGTGTCCACCCACCGGCCTATCTCACCATTCTTCATGTGGGATCTCTCAGGCTGCTTCATTTTTGAGGGTGAAGACAATTAAGAGTCAGACAAAGACTGCTAGTTTTGTTTGTACCGACACCTCCACTGCCTGCACAGAATCGCAGTGGCCATTTGTTTTCTCTTCTAACAGTTTTATACCCTTTGCAGGTTTCCGTGCTAGTGATGGAGACCCTTTTCACCCAGTACCTTTATATTTTGCTACTATGCCTGGAGTTCTCCCTTCTCAATTTGACTGTTGCAGCGTTGCGGAATGGCATGTTTTGGATGGTGGAGTTGCTGGAATTATCTGACTTCACCTTGGAGGATTTGTGGAGGAAGATTCTCTGAAGCTTTTCCAACTAGAGTGGATGTCCTTTTGGGAGTCTTGGGCAATGTTGGGAACCAGATAAGAGATGAAGAGCTACTTCTGGTCAAGGATGTGGTGAAAACCCCTTTCCTTTTCCCCAGAAACCACATCCTTCCGTGTTTGGGGTCCAGAAGTCATCAGTCTTGGCCTTCCAGGACATGATTGTTTTCTTGGGCTTGGACACCTTCTATGTGAGCATCTGTTTTATAGTCCGGTATAAGAAGATAATTTTGAAAACGTCCGTAAGCATTATTTGGAATATAACTGAAATATTGGTCTGGTCTTTTCCCTACCATTTTTGGGGCAGTTTTGTTTTTTTAACATGGAGGAGGTATTTTAGACTCTGGTAAGGTTCAGGTGGGGTTCAGGAACTTTTCATTCATAGATGTGCCCTCTTCTTGTACTGAAGATTCTGGGATCTCTGGTGTTTTGTCCTCCCGCCCTTGGGTCTGTGCTTTCTCTTTACTGATGTGGAAGATTGTTTGCTATGGTCAGTATGACCACCCCCAAGCTGCCTTTCAAAATTTCCTTGCCTTTTCAGAGATGCCATTTTTTCTTACCGAAGTTGTTCCTGTTTTATTTCTTGTGTTGGCTGTGTTTGCTTGTGTACTTAACAGCGGGGACAACAGTTCTTTGGCTGATTCTCTAGCATTGTTTCCATTCAAAGATTCGGTTACACTGAAGTGCATCATTTTTGCATATAGATTCTTCACTTCCAGCTTGTTGAATATAAACTCAATCACAACATCATCTTCAAATTTAAGAATATACGTTACTTGTTCTGTTATCTAAATTTACTATTCTCAGCTCCACCTTGGTTTCCTAGCTAGCCTGCAAATTTCAGCTGCTCCAGTAGTTCCTTATTCATTCCTGAACAAACAACAAAAAATCATGGGGCATCCTTCTTCACTACCTTCCTCCCAGGTAGCTCCCTATCCCCCATACTATTTTCTAATTCTCACATGTAATGACTAAGAGTCCTTGAATTACTTGCCAGTAAGTAAGCTGCTGCTGTTGTCCCTATTATTGGATTCTAGCCAGTCTCCCATGTGTCGTTGTTGTTTAAATTTCATTTCTCTAATGATAAATGATGTTAAGATTATATTACAGTTATTTGTCCTCAATCCTTTGCTGAGATACCTGTTCAGGTTTTCATAAGACTTGTCCTGTTCATATTGAAATACACACACACACACACACACACACACACACACACACACATCGGTGGATGGTCTCACTGATTGAATTCAGTAAGGTATTTTTAAAAAGACAAAGGTACCAACTACACCAGACTGAGACTTGAATCAGTGTCTCACTCAGCCTTCATTGGAGAAGTTTCTTCTTGCAGTCAATGGGAACTCACACAGAAACCCACGGCTGGACAGTTTGCAAAGAGGAAGAGACTTTGGAACACTCAGGCCAAAATGGGCTGTCTCCATCAAACTTTCCACTTCCCTCCTTGGGACTCAGGGTGTCACACAGAAGAGGGGCTTGGAAGATTGCGAAAGCCATAGGGGATGGAGGATGTCAAGGAAACAGTGTCTTCCAGATGCAACAGGACTGAGGCAATATGAACTCACAGAGCCTGCTGCAACATCCATAGGGTCTGCATAGATTCAAGCCAAATGGGGTCCCAGCACAGAGAAGAGAAAGTGGACAAATGTTCCCTTCTGTAACCGAGGAGCTATCTCAAAGAGATAACGTGTTCTAAAGGAAAAATTAGTTTTCTCCAGTGGAGTTTTGCTGGGTATGTATACCACATTTAAGGGTAGGCCTTATGCCTAGCAGTAGGTGACCATCACAAAATGAACTCAGTAGTGTTTTTGTAGACATTTTGTCTCATGTTGCTTTGTTGGGCACTTTTTGTCTTACTCATCTGTTGCTATATATTAATGCTTTTCAGTTTTTGTGTGTGTGTGTTTCATGTGCCGTTTCATTTTTTATTGATTTATTATTATTATGTTTTCTAAACAGAGAGAAAGAAGATGTGCTATTGAATGAGCAGAGAGGGGAAGAGGGGACTATCTGGGAGGAGATAGAGAATAGAGACAATGATAAGAATATATTACATGAATTTTAATTAAAAACGGTTTAGGTGCTATAAAAATAAGATAAAGGGGACATGAAGTTGAGAGGATATGTGTTGGGAAAGGTCCAATGGGAGCAGGAAGGAGAGTAAAATTTGAATATGATGAAGATATATTATATGTGGGGCTGGAGATATGGTTTAGAGGTTAAAAACAATTACTACTTTTCAGAGGATCTGGGCTTAGGTCCCAACACCCACATAGTAACTCACAACCACCTATATAATTTCAGTTCCAGGGTATCCAATGTTTTCTTCTGACTTCATAGATTCCCTCATGCATATGCTATGTATGCAACACTTAGGCAATACACACACACATAAACACAATAAAATTTTGAAAAGTTAAAAACATACATTGTATATTTGTATGAAAAATTTAAAGAATAACTAAAGTTGTTAGAATATATTTAGCAGTTTTGCTGTTGATAGATGTCTGGTTGATTTGAATCTATCATGAAGTATATATCATGAGTAATCTTATAATTATGCTTGGATGAACATATACACATGTTCCTACCTCATACATTCTTGGTGTGGAATTGCTGTGTTGGGTGCCCACATACTGATTTTTATGGCTACTGCTAAACAGCTTTTCAGAGTGAATGAACTAATTTCATAGACTAACTGTTGTTTCTCTGTATTCTTGACAGTGTTGTCATATTTTTTTAATTTCAGGCAATCTGATGATTTTTCCTTATGATTTAAATTTTCATATGTGTGATGGCCAAAGAAGTTGTACATCTTTGTTGTGCTTATTAATATTTAGATACACTCTATTGTGAGGTGACTCTTTGCTTTCTTTCTATTTTATTGTCTTTCTTTTTTTTATTGATCTGTACTGGGGCTTCATATAAATTATTGACTTATTCTTTGACATTTGCATATGATCATATATATCCATATCACCTTCTCCCATTCCCATTGATATCCTTCTTCAAAATATCACCTTCTATTTTCTTTTTTTAAAATTGATTTTTATTGAGCTCTATATTTTTCTCTGCTCCCCTCCCTGCTTCTCCCCTCCCTCCTTCAGCCCTCCCCCACCTTCTATTTTCATGACTATTTTTAACCCAATGAGTTTGATCAGGGTTGTTTACTGGAGCATGGAAAAATAACCAGTTGCTACATCACTGAAGAAAGCGACATCCCTTCTCCCCAACAATTTATGCCTGTCAATAGCTCTCCTAGGATGGTTGGATCCCCATGAGTTCCTCTCCCATCTTCCAGCATTTATATTTGTTCCTCTTCACTTTCTGTAATATGCCACATATATGCTAAACATTCAACACTTATTTGTTCTAAACACTTTGACCAGCTATGAATCTTTGCATTAACCATTTCCTATTGCACACAGGAGCTTCTGATAGTAGCACTATATATATATATGTCTATGGATATATATATGTCTATGGATATAACCATAAACATTTACAAGGCAGTTTGACAACACATTTATTTAGTAAAATAATAGTAGTTAGTTCTTTCTGAATACCTATGACCATGACCTCCATAGCCATGGCCTTTTGATCAGATTCGCATGATCAAGCATGAACAAATTCTTATAAATCAGGCCTCAAATCCAATCAGGAAATGGTTAGTTCCTTTTCTTAAAAATAACAATAAAAAAAAACAACCTAATGGAGAAAGGATATTCCAAGTAAGAGTTTTAAGAGATAGCCCATCATGGCAGAGAAGTCAATTGACAAGAGCATGAGTCAACTAGCCATCTACCATCCATAGTCAGAAAACAACAAATAATGGAGTATTGGTGTTCAGCTCATCCCCCTTCCTGCTTTTATCCTGTCTAGGATTTATTCAGTCTAGGATCCTAGTCCAAGATATGTTGATGTCCACAATTAATTTCTTCCACCTCAAATAACCTAAGACAGATAATCCCTAACAGTTGTGTCTAGAAGGTTGCATACTGTGTAATTCCAGATCCAGGCAAATTGACAATCAGTATTTATTATTACAGTTAACCTCATAGGTCATGATACTATTATTCTCATAGTCGTACATTGCCTAGCAGATAAATAGTATAATATGCTAAATCTGTAGTTGAGTAAAACCATTGGTGATTTTTCTTACTCAATGACTTGCATAGCATTTTTGACTCTGTAAACGAGCAGGGAAGAAGCTTTATAACTTAGATTCAACTTGATTTGTCTATGTCTTAGAACCAAAAGTGTGTAACATCTTTAGCAGAAAAGGAGCTTACTATTAAGTTGTGATTTGCAACCAAGAGCAATATTCCTAGTATGTATTGTTTTGGAGGCATTTGAAACTTCCCTGACCAATAACTCATAGTGCAGCTGCTGTAGACTCGTGATATTTTTATTTCCACTTAATAATCCATGATATCTGGGAATAGCATTACCTTGCTATTCATGGTATTTCTGTGTGTACTTCTTTTTATTAGCTATATTTTTAATTAACTTACAAAGTAGTAGGCTTACAATTGGATTTTCCAAATGTGCTGTAGTCAGGACCCTTCTTGATTCCTTCTTCTCTACATCTTTGCTCTCCTCATCCTTACTCAATCCTTTCCAACCCTAATAATCCATATCTCAACTATCATATAATTTGTGTAGAACTTCATATGTTCTTGATATAATTGTTTTTTGGTATATTTTGTTTTTTTCCTATTTATAGATTGCTTTGCACTTTCTTAATTATGTGAGAACAAATCTGACCAAATTAAGTCAAACTTAATAATCTTAAATGAGAAAGTGAAAGCAAACACACATGCACAAACAAAATTAGCAAAACAAAATGGCAAGTTATGGAGGTAAATTTGATGATTGATCTATAACTGAAAATCATAAGAGTTTTGTTAACTGATAATTGGCAGGAAGTACTTTTCTGCTGATTATTTATATGCAAATAATATCATGCATAGAAATTCTTAACTTTAACATAATCAAATTTATTAAAAATTTCTCTTATGGTTAGCACATTGTGTGTTCTATTTAAAAATGTCTTTGTCATAATTGAGGATGCTGATACATGATACACCATGGAACTCCTAGTAATGGAGGATAAGGAATCTCAACTGACCATTTCTTGTCTGTCACCAAGATAGGCTCCCAGAAATGGGGCTGTGGATAGAATTTTTTGTCCCACCTGATCCTGCATCCATTCAATCCCAAAGAAACACACAGCGGCTTATATTAATTATAAAGTGTTTGACCTATTAGCTCAGGTGTATTATTTGCTAGCCCTTACAACTTAAATTAACCCACAGTTCTTTTTTTTTTCCCATGGGGTCTGAAAAGGCCTGGGTTATAACCCAAAGTTCTTATCTGTCTTTAGCCATGTGGTTTTGTACCTTTTTTATCAGTGAGGTATTCTTATCTTGCTTCCTCTGCATCTGGCTGGTGACTTCATCTTTGCCTTCCTCTTCCCAGAATTCTCATCTGATCACCCCACCTATAATTCTTGCCTGCTTATTGGTCAATCAGCATTTTATTAAACCAATATGAATGACAAATCTTTTCAGTGTACAACATTATCCCACAACAAGGGACTGCCTTGCATTAAACTGAGTTGTTGTTCAAAGTGGTCTAATTTAAACTCCCAAACAACTCAGGCTGTTGTTAAGAGAAAGAGTTTGTCGGTTCTAGCCTGACTGATCAATAAGTTCCTGAGAAGGGGAGTGTGGACTGAGGGAAGAGATAGACATGAGACATAAGATAGAGTCAGGAGGGCTTCCAGTGAATACTGTAACAAAAAGCTCTGAACTTATTACTCACAGTCCTTATATACACCAATCAAAAGAGGAGAGCACAATATTTCCATGATACTAAGAACAAGAAAGCTTAATTACCTCCTTACATCTCAAAATGCCTGGTAACCATGTTATAAGTCAAGCGTCTTGTTGTCTGGCTTTTGAGGAGCAAAGCATCCTGTTGTGACACTTTTGATCAAACATCCTGTTGTTTATCCTCGTGCAGCAAGAATAGGTTCAAACTCTTTGAGCTTTGGTCAAGACGGAACGAATTCATAACTGTGGGCCCTCAAAAATAGTGTTGCTCCCTATAAGCTGGTAGTGGGGCACCACTGCTGAGGGCAACACCCATATAACTCACTGAACATGGAGAAGTTGATCTGGTGCTTACATGGAGCCTTTATCCCTACATTCTAGTCTCTTTGGTGAAGGAAGGTACTCTATGGGTTACCAAAATGGGAATCATGGACACCAAACCAGTCACAAAACCTTTGAGCTATAATCTGTCTTGCCTTCAAAATTTGCTGGGACAATGGTGGCACGGAACTTGTAGGAGTAACCAATGTTTGATTTGACTTAAGGCCCATCCCAAGAGAAGAAACCCATACCCAGCACTGCTTCGATAACCAAGAACCAGAGATTAGATAGACCAGACATCTAGGGTATAACCAAACATTACTGGTCTAAAACAAGTGTCAATAAAGTGACTCCTAATGATATTTTGCTAAGCTCAAAGATCAGTGTCTTATCCAGTTATCATTAGAGAAGCTTCTTCCAGCAGCAGATGGGAACAGATGCAGAGCCCCACAGCCAGATAATGCTCAAAGTGAGGTCTAAGTGGGAGGCTCCCTCAAATGCCTCTCCTCAGAACTCAAGAAACACCGAAAAGAGAAGGCAGAATGATTGTTAGAGCCACAGGGGATGGAAGATATCGGGAGAACATGGCCCTCTGAGCCAACTAAGGAAGGTGCATAGGAGTTCACAGAGACTGAAACAGTAAGCACAAGGGCCTGTATGGGTCTATACCAGGTCTTCTGCATATATATGATAGCTACTAGCTTAGCATTTTTATGGTCTCTGACTCTTAAGCTTGCTCTTGTGAGTGTTTTTTCCCCTGTTGGATTGCCATGTCCAAATTCAATATGATAGATTTTGCTTTATCTTATTATATTTTATTTCATCAAGTTTGGTTTTTATTTCTTAGAAACCTGTTATTTTCTAATGATACATAAAAAGGGAATAGATCCAGATGGGAGAAGAGGTGTTGGGGGGGGGCACCTAGGAAGAGTAGAGAGAAGGGAAACTGTAATCAGGATATATTGTGTGAGAAAAGAATCTGTTTTCAATAAAAAGAAAAAAATAAAAAAAATCTTTGTCAACCACAAGGTCATGATGAATTCTGTAATTTCTTCTAAAAGCTGTATTGTTTGATCTTTTATATAATATGACAAATTGGTCAGTTTTTAGGCCTAACAGATGGTCAAAAGACAGAACATCACGTAACAAAAAGACTTTTCTGCTCTATGCGGCCGTGTCATTGTAGTCGTAATAAAACGTCTTTGTATGTATGAGTCTATTTCTAGACTAGTTTTTCACTTACATTGCGACATTAGTCAATCTTGGTAAACAGTCTTAATTATTGTGTCTTCATAAGAGTCCTTGACATATGGTTGTGTAACTCTTTTAGCTATTCCAAATACATTTTGTGCTAAATAATGTAATTCTGTATATTCTAGCATTCTCAGGCTAAAGCTTAGTATCTGGCAGAGTAATTTGTCAAAAAATAATTTTTCCATGATTTTATTAACTCAACTTTTATATTAAGTAATTCATAATTTTTTTATTACCCGACTACCTGCCTATTCCCTAGACCCTAGTAATCAGCCTTGTATACTTCCACATCAACAAAACACAGTTTCTAGTATCACCATTTGTAGCAGACAGCATTAATGCCCCAACTAGATCTCTTCATATGATTTTTGTGCCTCTTCTGAATTTGGTGTGATTTTTGTTCTAGCAGTAAGTTTGGTGGGTCATTATACTTACATTATCAGAACTTTCTCATAGGCATGAAAAGGCAGACAATGCTGAGAAATGATGCCCCTCTTGGACCTTAGAAAAGCACAACCGTGTAAAGAAATGAAGTCTGAACAACTTTTTTCTTGTGCATACTAGACAATAGTTTTATCAATGAACTACATTTACATCAGACTAAGTAGCGGTATAAATCCATGGCCCTTGCAAAAGTTTATGTTAATCATACAAAGCAATATGTTTCATTTTAACATTTCTATAAAGGCATATAATAGTCTTTATTCATATCGACACTCTATATGACTCTTACTTACTCCCCTCCCTTTTTGCCCCTCCTTTTCATTTTTTTATCCTAGGCTGATATTATCATGTAGCTATTACAGTCTTAATAGAGTCTCTATTGCATGCTGATGTTGATTTTTTGTTTATACCCAGAAGTGTTACACCATATCATATAGAAGCTTTATATTTAGTGAGGAAACATACAAATATTAGAGTAACTAGTGTAATTTATGTTCCCACTTGCCATGAATAAGATTATTTCCCAGCTCCTGAATCTTTACCAGAATTTATTGTTTGCTTTCTTGATGATAGCCATTCTTACCGGAGCAAGATGATCAATCAACTTACTTTGATTTGCATTTTTTTGTGTGGATTAAAGGATATTGAACATTTCTTCATGTATTTATTGACTGTTGAAATAAGAGCAGCAGGGCTGCGTCCCCAACACCCCGGCCACTTGGCTAGCTCATGCCCGAAATAGCAACACACAAACTGTATTCATTTAAGAACTGCTTGGCCCATGAACTCTAGCCCTTACAGGCTAATTCTCTCACCTGGACTAGCCCATTTCTAATCATCTGTGTAAGCACCCCAAGGTGCGCTTACCGGGAAGATTCTAGCCTCTGTCCATCGTGGGTCTGAGCTTCATGTGTCTGCCTCAGAGCACAGAGCTATTGCGTCTACCTGGGAGGGCTGAGCATGGCGTCTCTGCTCCAGAGAGCAGAGCTGTCAAGTCTCTCTGGAAGCCGAGCAGAGTCTGACCTCACTTCCTCTTCTGCCCAGAATTCTATTCTGTTTACTCCTCCCATCTATGTTCTAAGCTATGAGGCCAAGCAGTTGGTTTATTATAATTAACCAATGACCTTCCTCCATCA